>NW_024426552.1:18505626-18542112 GCF_017311325.1 Ursus maritimus
CTGTACTTTTTCATTGAATTTTTATTCCATCCATGTCTAATCTAATTATTGATATGATGGGGTTTAGTCTATCACTTTATTATTTGATTTTTTAAAAATTAATCTCCTTTGTTTTTCATTCTCTGTTATTTCTTTCCTGCCCCTTTTAAATTATTTAAAAATGTCAAAAATCCATTTTACTTTTCCTATTGCCATATTAGGTAGATGCTTTGTGCCATATTCTTAATGATTGAACTAGGGATTATGATATATATCCTTAACTTTTGACGGTTCATCTAAGTTAATACAACTTTATATATTTAAACCACAGAGGCCTGCATCCTCCCAGCTTTCACGCTACGGTTGTTACATATATATTGGATCTCCGTATATGTGAACACTAGAAGACAATAGTGTAATATATGGTTTAAACAACTGTATTTATTAAAAACCAATTAAGAGAAATAATGCAAAACAAACTTAAAAAAATTAAACCAGTTATTTACCATTTCTTATGCTGTTCATTTCTTTATCAGCATTTGAATTTCCATCTGAGATCATTTCCTTTAAGCCTGGAAAACTTCCTTTGTCCTTTCTTGCCTTACAGATCTGCTGGTGACAATCTTTGACTCTTATTTTATATGATAATGTTTCTTCTGCCTTAATTTTTGAAGTATATTTTTACCAGATGTAGCATTCTTGTTGACAAATTGTTTTTCTTTAAGCTTTAAAGGTTTCATTCCACTGACTTCTGGTCTCCATATTTCCTTACCCATTGACTCAGTGTTACCCTTTACATATGTGTCATTTTTCTCTTTGTGCTTTCAATGTAACTTTTACCCAGCTGATTAATTATGATATGCTTTAGCAGGCTTTATTTATGATTAATTTACTTGGTGCTCATTAAGTATCTTAAATGTGTAAATGTATGCCTTTTTTTTTTTAACTGGGGAAATTTGTTGCTATTATCTCTTTATATAATTTTTTTCCTGTTCTATTCTTTCTCTTCTTTTCTTAGGTATTGCTGTTAGACATATGTTTGACCACTTGAGATTATCAAACAGGCCACTAAGCATGTGTTCATGATTTTTAATTCTGTTTTCTCTCTGTTCTTCACATTGGATAATTTCTATCAATCAGTCTACAATATCAATACTCCTTCCTCTATCATCTTCATTTGAATATTATGTCTCTCCAGTAAAATTTTATTTCAGATATTATATATTGTTGTTATAGAATTTCTTTTGGATCTTTTGAAATTGTTTCCCCTTTTCTGCTGCAATTTCCTATCCATTATTCATTGTGAGCATATTTTATTTTACTTCATTGAGAGAACTATATCAGTTCTTACAAAATTGCTGTTTGCTAGTTCCAAACTTTGTGTAAGTTTGAGTTTGGTCATATTAGATTTTATTTTCTTTTGAAAATGTGTTCCATTTTCTTATTCATAATTCCAGATTGTATGCTGGATGTTTTGAGTGCAAATCCAGAAAAACTGGATTCTGTTATTTTTCTCTGATGAATGTTCCCTCAATTATTTTTGAAGGATATTGCATTGGTTAGATTTGAACTGCACACACTTGGCAAGCAACCCTGGTCTCAGATAAGAAGATCTTTGGTCTTCAGCTGCATTACTATGAATCTTTTTTGAATTAGCATAGTTCAAGGGTCAGCTACAGATGCAGGCAGACAAATATGGGGACATACTTCTAAGACTCTTTCTTGTCTAAGATTATCCCAATCCTTCAACATCCATACTTTCCTCAGATTCAATGTTCTAAAGTCTTCCAGGTCAGAAAAGCTTTGCTTTTCATAGATTTTCCTGCTGCCCTGTATACCATATAGACTGTTCCTGGCCCCAAAACATTAAACATTAAATCATTTTGAACTTTTTTTTTTGAATGCATACTTCCCAAAAGAATCTACCCCTGCTCCTTTTATAGATTTTACAGTTGTTTTCTTCTGGAAGTTACACTACTAGGATTTTACACATTATCAGAAGAGAAAGATGTATTCTTAACAAAAATCCTGATGAAGAAATATCCCTGATTGTTAATTTAGTGAGGTATCTCTTGATAAATTTTTGAGGTTGCTTTTTTTTTTAAATTTGTTTTCAAGAGATATTTAGCACTGTGGTATTTTTGAAATCTGCATTAAATGATTTTCTAATGTAACTTTTGTTGACTTTGGGAATGGAACAATATTCTACATTTACTACCACATATATGTTAGTTCATTGTTTTCAAGTGATGCAAAGTGAGGCAGTATTTGCAAAATACATCTACTCACCATGTGGATTTTGTACTAATTTCTTTAGCATAGGTTCTTTTAATCCATACATGTCTATGTTATTATGTGCTATTTGATGACTCAATTCTCCCAATGAACTGCTCTGAATCCCTCCTTTCTGCAGCATAACATGACATTGTTTGACTTTAACTTAGATCTACACAATTGTAAATATGAACACAAGGTGAGACATTGAAATGAAGTGGTCGAGTTTTTTAAGATATTCATCCACATGATCCAGAAGATGTTTATTTATGTATTACAGATTTTTATTTAAAAGAAAATACAGTTATAAAACATTATGAACTCACAGTCCTCTGAGATTACATTTGTAATTCCTACTGGTCCAATATTTCAAGTTTGAGCAATTCTGAAATGTGTTATTATTATTATAATTATTATTTTTAAAGATTTTATTTATTTATTTGACAGAGAGAGAGACAGCCAGCGAGAGAGGGAACACAAGCAGGGGGAGTGGGAGAGGAAGAAGCAGGCTCATAGCGGAGGAGCCTGATGTGGGGCTCGATCCCACAACACCGGGATCACGCCCTGAGTCGAAGGCAGACGCTTAACCGCTGTGCCACCCAGGCGTCCCTGAAATGTGTTATTATTTTTTAGTTAATTAAACTCCATTTGACTAGTATGGGAAGGGCAGAATGAGAGAAGAAAATGCATTTTGAGGCTAAGGAGTGAAAAAAAATTGAAAAGTAGAAAAGAGACATGAAGGAGAAGGCAGGAGATGATAGTCTTCAAAGAATTAGAAAAAGGGAAGAAACAAAAAAGTGAAGAAAGAAGAGAAAAAGAAGGAAAATAATAGAAAAATTCTTTGCTGGAATAAAAGATGAGAATACTGGAACTAGAGGGCATTATGCTAGGTGAAACAAGTCAGTCAGAGAAGGACAAATACTATGATTTCACTCATATGTGGAATTTGAGAAACAAAACATGAACATGGGGAAGGGAAGGAAAAAATAAGATAAAGACAGAGAGGGACGCAAACAATAAAAGACTCTTAACTCTAGGAAACAAACAGGGCTGCTGGAGGGGAGGTGGGGGGATGGGGTAACTGGGTGATGGGCATTATGGAGGGCACTTGATGTAATGAGCACTGAGTGTTTTATGCAGCTGATGAATCAGTAAATTCTACCCCTGAAATTAATAATACACTATATGTTAACTAAATTGAATTTAAATAAAAACTTTTAAAAACTTAAACATATATTTACCATACAACTCAGCAATCCCACTCTCAGGTATTTACTCAAGAAAAATAAAAAAGTGTGTTTTTACAAAGCTTTTTCCATGGATATCCTTAGCAATTTTATTCATAATAACCCAAACGGGAAGGAACTCAAGTGTTCATCAATAGGTGAATGGATAAGCAGACCATTCTATCTCCATTCAATGGAATACTGCTCAGCAATAAAAAGGAATAAACTATTGGTGCTCACAACAATACTGATGAATCTCAAGTGACTCATGCCAAGTGAAAGAAGACAGACAAAAAAAGACTACATATTCTATGATTCCATTAAAAGAAAATCTAGAAAAGGCAAACCACAATGAAGGGACAAGCCAGTGAATGTCTAGTATTTGGGCTAGGAGTAGAGGAAAAGATTGAATGTAAAGGGCCGTGAAGGAACTTTTTGGGGTGGTATCTATTTTGTCTAGATTGGGGTGGTGATTACATAATGGTATAAATTTATCATGAATCATTGATTTGCACAATGACAAGGGATAAATTTGACTGAACGGAAATCATACCCAAAAAAAGGTGATTAAAACTTTTAGAAAAAGAAAAGAGAAGACAAGAACAAAGGAGTCAAATAGAGAATGTGGAAGGAAAAGTGTGGAACAGGGACAGCTTGGCAGATGCTGGTGGTGGGATGAGGACGGAAAAGAGCAGTTAAACATTTAGCACTGGCTCCTGGTCTCTGTTGGCACAAAAAGAGGAAATGGCAGGTGACTAAGAACTATTTCTCCCAGATTTCCCTTTATACTTGTCCTCACTTTTTGCTTCTTCTTTCTTCTCTTCTGCCACCTAGAGAACTCTGGCCTCTCCTCTGACTTCTCCCTCCAGGTCTCATTATATCTTAGAGAAAGTGGAGGTGAACTGTGGTTGAACCATGAGAACACGGCCCCCATCTCAAGGCAGTAGTGGGATCCCAACTCCACTGGCCTGCAGTGTGGCAGGGAGGTGACTCCGCACTGACTGCGTAGTAAGCACTTGAGTGTAAGAACATAGGTTTTGGGAAGCAGTTGTCTAAAATTTGCCCGTCCAAGTGCCTTTCTCCCCGAAGTGAATGATTTGTGTTGTTTAGTTGAGCAGAGAAACATTGGGATATTTTATGGAGAAGAGAAGTGCAAGTTGCTTAATATGCATGGAAAGCCTTGAAAAAATCTAAATGTGGGGCGCCTGGGTGGCACAGTGGTTAAGTGTCTGCCTTCGGCTCAGGACATGATCCCGGCATTGTGGGATCGAGCCCCACATCAGGCTCTTCCGCTATGAGCCTGCTTCTTCCTCTCCCACTCCCCCTGCTTGTGTTCCCTCACTCGCTGGCTGTCTCTATCTCTGTCGAATAAATAAATAAAATCTTTAAAAAAAATCTAAATGTATATAAGAAATGAATATATATATATATATATATTTGGGCACTTGTTTAAGATGATATTCAGGAAACTATTGTTTTACTAGTGCAAATGATACTCTAAAAAATTAATGCAGCTTCTCAAAGTACCCTAGTTGATAGAAAATTTCACAGCATTCTAGAGCAAAGATTTTTGTTCTCAAGACCTTTGTATACCATTAAAAATTATTAAGCACCCCAGAGAGCTGCTGCTGCTGCTGCTGCTGCTGCTGCTGCTTCTTCTTCTTCTTTTTTGTTATATGGATTATATCTACTGGTACTTATAAAACTAAGGATTAAAACTAAGAAATTAAAAATATTTATTTATTAATAATTACAAAAACATGACATGTTAATATAAATAAAATATTTTAATGAAAAATAGCAATTTCCCAAAAAAATAAAATTTTAACAAGAAGAATGAATTCCTTCTTAATACTGCCTTTGCTATGCCCATCTGGGAGGATCTTGCACAATGATCTGCTTGGATGGGGAAGAGCTCTAACTCAGATTTTTAAAAGTCAGTTATACGAGAAGCCATTTGCCTTCTAAATTCTTGAAGTGTCTTCATTGACTCAACTAGCTTGGAGTTTGTAAAAAAGGCACTCTGAGTATGATTGGCCCAGAAAACTGATTTTTTAAAATTTGAGTTGCTTTAATAATAACAGTCTTGCACAAAAGAGAGCATGTAATACTGTTCTTCCATTTAAGCCAAAGGAAAGTTCACAACCAACGTTGATGGTATTTTCTGAGGCCAGCTTTAAATTCGTGACATTTTGGGAAGTGGAACAATATGACAGTCACTGTTCTAGAAATACAATCTAAGATGGATGTCACCAAACCACCAATATTCTCTCAAGTCAGAACCCTTTTTAACACTCTGTTAGACAGTAGGTTGTCGTTTTCGGGTTTCAGTTGAAAGGTTCCACCTTCACTGAACCAAGTTACAAGTTTTCAAAGTTAAAAAAAAAAAAAAGACCTCATGAAATATTTGCAGGTAAAGGGCAGAATAGCAGTCTGAATCCTGATAAATAAATTATATTTTTCTTTAAAAATGAATTATTCTCTTAGGAAATAGCATTGGCAGAAAGAATGTTTCCATTCTAGGGGGTCCAGGAAAACCTAATACGCCAAGAGGCTACAATCAGCATAAGAAGAATTCAGAAAGATTATAATGGATTAAATATAAGCCTTTTCCAAATAGTCTGAAATAGGAACACCGCTTTCTCCAAAATAATGATGCTCTGAGCTGTTTGTTATTAGGAAATGTGATTTAAAATTAGAGAATAGATACAATAAAAACCATTTTGATTTGTTAGAAGTGGCTCTACATGCACCTTACTGGTTTCTGGGTTTACTTAATGACACTTAATTATCCTTCTTTTCTGTCTTCCATGCTGTCTTCCTTAAATCCCCATATCCATCCATTATGAAGGCTTCAAGGGTCAAGTCTGAGATTCAGTGGACCTTGTTGAGAGAAGGGATGAGCTAGTGAAGCAAATAACCTTTGCCATCTTGCCTTTTTTTTTTTTTTCTTGGAATCTCATCTGATTCCAGGTAATTCCAGAAATTTCCTACTCCAACCAGGATAAGCCGTGGGGGTAAAAATGTCCACAAATGTGGTCTAGAGGAGCCTCATAACATTTTTATTCATTTTTAAAATTAACTAATTAAATCATTATGTAATAATTAATAATTACTTATTTTAGGGAACCTGTGGGAACTAGGTTTTTGGGTTTAGCATTCTTCTCGCTCAGCACAGAACCATGTCCTGATGAGACTTCAGAGGGAATTCAGGTTCTCTGGAAGATATTCGGCTATAGTTGTCAGATAAAATACAGATAAATTTGTATTTCATTATAAAACGTAGTTAAATTAGCATTTCTGATAAATACTGAGTATCTTTTTTGTGTGTAAGTACATCCCAAATATTGAAATACTTATACTAAACCTTATCTGTTGTTTATCTGAAATTCAGATTTCATTGGGTATCCCCGTTTTTCCACCTTAAATCCAGCTAAACTACTCTGGACTGAGGTGTCCGGTGCTGGACTGGATTTTGCTCTTGGAATAGACTATCTGGGAAAGTGATAAGATCTAGTGAGTATAGACACTGCCTTTGTGTTGTATGGGGATATGGAAAAAATAGTACGTAGGAACACTGGAGGATGATTATTGCCTACTGGCATTAAATTTGGTATTTGCTAAAAATGAAATTTGAGTTTTGTGCAGAAAATCACCTGAAACTTCACTCAACATTACTATTAAAAATAGGATGACCAATTACCAATACCAAATTTTAATTGAAATACAGGAATTACTCTATTACAATAACTTTGGCTGATAGGCTTGAGACTTTTGTGGCTGTGCTGGGGCTTAATAAGAAGAACATGATATGTATAGTCAGATAAGGTTTGAAACATGGCATCAAACTCTTCACCACCATTGTGTCTTGACTCCCACATCTATAAAGTGAGGATAATTTAAGCCTAACTGATAAAGGGATGGTAGGTATTAAATTAGATAACATAGATAGAAAACTTGTATGGTGATTTTTTTCCCCCTTAGTAAAGGGAACTCTGATACTAGTATCAAAACCCTAATGAACCAAATTGGTTTCTCAGCCATATGGGAAATGGGACCTCTGTTTCTCCCTTCTTACATCTTTTCTTGCAACACCTCAGCTTGATTGATTTCACAGTATCTTTTATCTTCAAAACCATCATAACATTATTAAAGTCTGAGCATTTTTGGGAGGGGACTGGTTGCGGTTATCATGGCTCAGGGATTCTGTGGCAGTTGATGGTTTAGGGAAATGACTCTTTGACACCCAGGAATGTCAATGAACCCATTTAATGATGTGAAATAACTGTCATTCATTTTTATTTAATGAGAGAGCCTTAGTCTTCTTGTAAAAAAAATGCTTTGTGCTTCACTGACCTCATAATTTAACATTTCTATGATTAAGGCACACTTATTTTATATCAATTCTATCTTCCCATTGAAATGTGATGGAAAGAGACTGTGTGGTTACTGTGGGGTAGTAGTTTTATAGCTTTTATTATTATTTATGTATAGTAAGGCTAACAGATGAGTGGATGACTGCCATTAAAAAGATTGTTATCCTCACATATCACAAGAGAAGGGAACATCTCTCGCCACAGGGGGCACATGGGGAAGCACCAGGGCTGGTTAGGAGACTTACAGAGAGGGGAAAAGAGCCTTTATTGTGGTTTCCAAGGGGAAGAACGGATGAGGCAGGGCCAGCAGACTTAGAATTGATTAAATAAAATTTAGTGGGCTCTGTGGCAATGGGGCTGCCCCTAGTTGTCTGGTACTTAGCCCTGAGGTGATTAGGGAAGGTGGGGAGTGGCTCAGAGTGTGATATAAGGCCATACACAAGGTGGTTGAGGGTGTGGGCTCTGGATTGGTTGGTTTGCATTTGAGAAGTGCACTCCTGGGTGAGTTGTTTACTCTCTCCACGAATTCACTAACCCTGGGAGGGGCAGTCTCTGTAGGGTCCGCAAGGCCCCAGATGCTAAAAGCATTAGGGTAGAGAAAATAAGAGATATGGTCAATATAGGGAGAGAGGCTGGATGTTGACAGCCTGGTTACATATCTTGGTTCTGCTAGATTTTTAAATTTTTTTTAAAAGAGAGCTTATCTTTAGAGATAAATACTTCAGTTTTTATAGATGTCTGTGATTTGCTTTGAAATATTCCTGCGTTGGAGTGGGGAGTGGGCACGGAAAATGTATTTATACTCCATTTTGTTCTGCAAATAATCGAGGATGATTCTCTGCCAGTCAAAGTTGTACGATGTTTTAGTCAGTTACGTTAGCTTTGTGTGTCTCCTTTCCTCACCTCTCAGATAGGAACAGCAATATTTCGCTCACAGGTAATACAGTAGAGAAGACTAAAATATGGACAAAATTCATATTGTTAATGATGTGTGGCCCTGGGCAGCATACTGTCTTAATGTCTGATGTGCCTGTGTCTGGTTATGAACTAATATGAACATAAACAGTCCACTTCAACAAGCACTCACCTCAGACACAGTACTGTGGTCTCAGTCACTGATAATCTCATTATGGATTTGCACTTTTATCCACGTCTGCTTTCCTAAGTGGGGATGACTTTATGATTCTTTTTAACTAAGAAGTGCCCTGGTTCAGGTATGACATCGGGCAGTAATTTCAAACTCTTTGCCTTCTATTTTAACATTGGTATATATACATTTTTGATTAATTACTTGTTTTTCTACGAGAAGGCACAGATACTAATGCGATAGCTGTGTTGAGATGGAGTCTTAGGTAGGAAAGATTCTCTATTCCCCGAAAAGGAAATGTCATAATAGAAAAATACCTCTCTAAAAAGGAAACAAGGAAGCTTGGTGAATGCCCAGCACTTTTGAAGGACCAGCAGGGGGCACTAAGATTCCACAGCAAAAAAATATCACTGCAGCGTTCATAAATTATTTTTCTTTTGCCTTAACTCTGAACTGATTACACCATAAACTACGCTTTTTTGTCTTCACTACAGCTGATAGTGTATCTTTTCTTTTTAACCCTCAAAGTGTAGGTGCATTTAACAAATTTCTTTATCTACCAATTAAAAAAACCCTTCTGATTAACTCATCTGCATTCTGGTTTGCTCCGCATTCAGCATTCAAATGCAATGCTATTTTCTTCCCTTTGACAAACAGAGTCATTAGGATTTTTCACAGACAAGTGATTACCTAATAAATGACCTTCTGAAGGCAGCTCCATTAAAATGGAGCAAAAAGATGTTTACTACAAGTGGTGGCCAAGAAGGAAGGTACAGGGACAAGACAAGTTCTGCATAACCAACAGCTTCTTCAGCTCCAGGAATAATGAAGGCACTTGCTGGACTAGCAGATCCGCATTAAAAATAATTATAAGCCTGACAAGACACTAAACTATAAACACAAATTATGATTGGCTATTGTAACAGTTCATTAATTCCATGGGAAGTCCAAGGGTAAGGTAATAGCACTTATATTCACATGGGACATCGGAAAGTAAGGGAAAAAACTCAGAATGTATAAACTAGGAAAGGATGAAAAGAATACTGATCAATTTTCATACGTTTTCTCTGATTCTAGCACATTTAAAGGATGAGAAAAAGTATGAACCTCTAGTGGAATATCTTTGAAGTGTATTTTTGTGAAGATGTAATTTTTTATAAAACAAATTGCCACAGGATCCTCGAATAAAATATTGGATGTGGCCACATATTTTTGCCTGTACCCTTATTTGTAAACCCTTATAAACTACTTAAAAATATAGCCTTTGCTTTGGGCCGTACTGGCCATGACTTTAAGTAACTTGTAGATTCATAGTGAATGACCTCAGATCATAGAATTTTAGAGCTAAGAGAAACTTTGTCAATTATCTCAGCCAATCCTTTGATTTTATAAATGAGGATTTTGCAGGTAGAGAAAGATCACTCAGAAAGCTTTATAAACTGAAGTTACCATCTACCATGGTAACTGAATGGGTAGTAAATTTCCAGGTCTCCTGACTTAACTGCGATCTTTGCCATGTTGCCTTTCTGTTACTCAGTTTATGTGTGTCACGTATATATAAAAGTCCTACATATATAAAATGGTTATATATATACAACTTATTATATATGTTATTATATAACAGTTGTATAACATGTAAGTGTATATACACATTATATACGTGAATAATATTATATAGATACACGATGTATAGGTGATGTATTTACATATACATGCACGATTTCATTTTTAACTATTCCGATAACATGATCCCTAAGGAAAACAGGTGAGGGTTGAGTCCACTTGCATTTGTTAATTCCCCTGGACCTTATAAGTAGAGGATGCTTTAGATTAAGTCACAAGAGTGAATATCCGAGACTGTTAGGGAGTGTCCAAAGAAATAAGCATACTACTCATTGCTTTCCCTGCTGGTACAATTCAGATTCTGTTCCAGAGAAATCATAGGAAGCATGGGGAAAACATACAGCAAGAGAGAGCAGCTTTTCAGTTAAGACTCGCATTGCTACCTGAGAATAGCAGTGTGAAAATGAACACGTCAGCTCTACACTTAGAACATGGCATTGCTCTACCAGCAGCATCATTTGGAGTTGGGTGCCTTGTTTGCACTTGGCTGGTTCAGTCCATCCCCTCCCCCTTCTTTTCAGTATAATTAAATCAATTTTATTAGGCAGGGTCTGTGATGGCTCAGGGTGGCTGCGTTAGCTGCCAGTGCAAATGGTTTGCGCATTACATTTCATGCTGGTTCTCTTTCTATTAACAAAAATGGAATTTTCAGGCTTCATTACAAGATTAAACTCCTGATAATATTAAAGATTGTTGATCCTTTCTAGGCAATTTATCTCCTGGGGACCACCCCCCTGAAAACCAGAGCTCCAAACCTCAGTTACTCCAGGGATGCATTTTTCTCCGCTCACAGGGAAAAAGCATCACGGTGCCTCTCTGAACTTGGCAGGTAGACAATGCACAAATGAATTCTTTGAAATGAATGAAAGAGCTTTACAGAATAGAGTATATAACCACCTCAAAATACCCAAGAGCAACAGAATATTAACTGCGACTCTGGGGACATGAGTAGCTGAGATTTCTTATGAAACGTTAAAAGATGCCTTCTAACTTTGTAAAACAATGATTTGTTTTTCCTTTTGGGTATTGAAGATGCAAGCAAACTTTCTTCTTAGTGGCCTAGGCATTGGTTTTCTTCTCCCTTGTAGCAAAACAATTTCTTTCAGAAATACTAAATCATTGGGGTGCCTGGGTGGCTCAGTTGGTTAAGTGTCTGCCTTTGGCTCAGGGCATGATCCCAGGGTCCTGGGATTGAGCCCCACATCAGGCTCCCTGCTCAGCAGGGATCCTGTTTCTCCCTCTCCCTCTGCTGCTCCCCCCAGCTTGTGCTTTTTTTTTTTTTTTTAAAGAAACACGAAAGCATTGCTTGTTTGTTTATTCTTGTCACATGTGTTGGGGTGTCAGTACGTTTTTGTCATGGCTTACCAAGGGATTCAGGAGTCCATGGTTAACAGATACTCACCCTAATAATAGCAAAAGTGCCAGCTATTCATTTATCAGACACAGACAGGTTTGATTGAAATACTATATTTGCTTTGGCATGTTCTTTACAGTGTATTAAAGATGGTAGTTCAATCTGGGAAAATGCTTCAAGTGCTCATGCATGAAAACATGTTTGAAGAAGGTAGATTATTTAATGCAACTTATTAAATGTAAGGTTAGTAATCTCAATGAAGACTATTAATTCAAGCATTTTGTTTTTAATGAATTACGTTTTCTCAAAGAGCTTAAATGTGGGCCTATGAATCTCTGTCAGATTGAGGAGCTCTCTGCTGAAATCTCCCTCGGCTCCTTCCTGTCCCTCTCATCTTATTTCTATCAAAGTGGAAACTAATACAGTAGAAAAAGGGAAAATTGATTGATAGCTGGTGTGTATTTTCACTTTTCATATAGTCTCATGTGTGGGGTTGGAGTGGCCAAGCGTTTTGGCCAAAGTCACGAGGTAGTAAGTTGCAGAAGTAAAATTTGAATTCAAGTCTATCTGACGTCAGAATCCATGCTATATTTCACCTTTACATTACACTTCCTTTTATGCTCAATTCAATGGGACAATAAATCCTTTAAAAAATAAGAAAGGATTTTACAAGACAGAAATTGTCCCCATTAAAAAATATCTATATATTATTTTTCTAAGAACTCCCCAAGACCCAGGGTCATATTCCAAATAATCACCAGAATGATATGGACTCACTACAAAGCTAGTAGCATGGAGAGGCTCTGTGTGTGTGTGTGTGTGTGTGTGTGTGTGTGTGTTTGGTATTGAAGACACACATATAATAAACTGACCATGTGACAAGCTTTCTCCTGTCTTTTGGCTTTGTTCCTTGATTGGTTTCTAGCCTGGCTTTCTCTGGTGTAAGTTAGTCAAAAATCCCTTTGGTTTTATAGGAATATGGACTTTGAAAAGATGTTGTAAATATATTAGAAATAATGGTAGAGAGATGAGATTGGGTAACCGCAAAATTGTTTCTAATTCTTCACTTCCTGTATAATACACCTTTCAGTGTGACACTGCAACTTCTTCCACCAAGATGGCACCTAGGTCCCCTCTTCTTGGATCTAGGATAGCCTATTGTTGACTTGCTTTTGCCAAAAGAACGTGACAAAATTGAATGGGGCCAGTTCTAGACTTAAGGCTCAGAAGATCTTGCGAGCTCTGTTTGCTCTTTGCCCGGCTGCTGTGAGGGCAAGCCTGGACTAGCCTGCTGGGTGATGAGAGGCCAGTGGCCCACTCACTCCTCATGCTCCAACCAAGTCCAGCCACACACGCTAGTCGTATGACAAGATGCAGGCCACAGCTGACCTGTGCATACATTGATAAGCCCAGCTGAGAACAAATGAGCATGACCCTGGTCAGCAGAACTATCCAGTCCACCTATAGATTCATGAACAGTAAGTGGTTATCATTTTAGGCCACTTGTTTCTGAGACTGTTTGTTACATAGCCATAGCTAACTGATAAAGAAGGCTAAAGAATAGAGAAACTGAGCCCTGTGTAAGGGGGCAGGAGGGCGTGGACCATCCTTTGGCAAACATAATGGGAAAGCAGGGAGAAGAGACAGAATTTAGGCCTGGAAACTAAGGATAAGGTGAGTTGCAAATACAGCTCAATTAATTTGTGTGCATTGCTAATTCTGAAGATAGTTAAAAATAAGTATGCATACTTAAAGTGGTAAACAACATGATATCAAATATCCAGTAAAAAAATGTCAACAAATAATATTAGCATTAGACAAAAATGTTTGGCTTTCCCTGTGATTGAAAAAAAAAATTCACTCCTTTCATGTTATTGGAATGTAAGTGGTCTGGCCTTAAGTTTTTTTTGCTATTTCCTGCCATTGGTTGTTTGAAATGGCTGAGTGAAGTAAATCATTTTGTTTGAGTGTAGAAGCTTTATGCTACTATTCTCTTTGTAGCTGAAATGAGCAGTGGAAAATAGCCTTTCTGTGAGGTGGGTCTTTTAAAATATGCACGACTCTTCCCAACAGCCGGCTAATTTTCGAGTTCATCAGATGTGTATTTATATGGGGACTGTATCTGTCACATAAACATTTTGTCAATCACCGCCTCCCTTCTGTTCTGACACAGAATGCTAGAGCACCATCGAAATGTGAGGCGTGCTTGCTTGCTCCAAGTGAGAATTAATTACGGCAACGACAAGCATGTTACCAAAGCCACCCATACTCTGCGACAATACTTCGTTAACAGAAGCAGTCATTGAAATTTCACGTAAAAAAAGGCCACCGTTAATTTAGCAAACGCTTTAGTTGGGACCTTAAATCGGTTTATCCTTTGAATGAAATTTTTGCCTACATCAATTCAGTCATGAATCTAAGGTCTGAAACTGATCAGGATGAAGGGAATGATCATAAGTTCAATGAGGAAATTATTTATTCTGCTTCTCTGTATCTTTCGAGACTAATTTTTTTTTCCAGAAAATGTAATGATATAAAGATAGGTTAAGAACATGGGGTAATTCAAAAGGGATTTAAAGAAGATTTTTTTTTTCCCCTGCAGACGCTATCCATGTAAATTTAAACAGAAATAATGATAAACTAACATATTTGATATGTTTGCAGTATGAAATTGTAAAATACCTAATATATCCAGATCCTTACATTTTCTCTGGACTTATTTCCCTAAGAACTTATATGCTCCTAGAAGGTTATTGTAAAGAGGATAACATTAACTTATGAACGTGACTGGATATAAATAGAACAAATAGAAAAAGTAGCCTGAAGATGACAAATGTACAAACCTAGCAATTTAAAAATACTTTTGGAATGCCTATAATATGTTAAATCGCATCCCCAGAGGTCTCAATATAAAATGGCTATTCAACAGTGCCCACACAGCTTTGAGAAGAACAGCTGGGATTCTACATCAGACTCTTTATAGACAGCCCTGAACTGGCTTAAATAAAAATGATAATGATAATAATAACAGGAGTAATAAATAGCATGTAAAAAAGCCTTTATGTGTCAAGCACTCGGCCTACCTTTGTCTTGACAATTTTTTCAATATTTATTCTGAATATACATAACAGATTATGGATAAGCCATCGTAAATTGCCAACATTTTACCTAAGAAAAATGGCCATTTCATGGAGTTCAATGTAACAGAAGTATGGGCAAACAAATATAAAGGTGAACAGAATCCTCTACTTTTCCCAGGCAGAAAGTAATTGGATGCCTGAAAAAAATGCTAGGTCTACTAGGTTAAAAGGAAGAAAAGCCAATCAAATGGGAAAAGGATAAGAAGCCAGACCCAGTGAACGTGTGGAATGGGGAGAGTATAGGTTTCTGACAATCTGGGACAAAGAGTGGCTACAGAATGAAGTGGGTGAGATTCAGATACAAATTACCAGATACACTCCAATGTAAATCAACGATCTATAAATAAGACAGTGTGATGGGTTATACAGAGGCAGAGAAGTCCAGCATAATGCCCTAACTATTTGGAAGAACATTTATAAATAATTTACAAATCTGTCTCATTGCCCTATACAACATGCCCCTCACCAAGGTTTTGTTTGTTTGTTTGTTTGTTTTTTGGTTTTTGTTTTTTTTTGGTTTTTGGCATTTTTTTTTTGTATTGTGAATTTTAATTTAATTTTACTTTAGGGGAAGAAAAATATATTTTATTATTAATTCTTTGAATAAAACGAGGCATCCGAAAAGTTAATTTAACCATTTGGAAGTTAGGTGCCATTTTCTTTTAAATTAATAAGTGATATTTTCACATATCTCATTACTTTTTAACGAAAGGAAAATGAAGGGAAGTAAAAGGATGGCAATAAGCTATTCTCCAAACTTGACCTTATGTCTCTCATCCCTGAGCAAAATGAAGAAAAACCAACTTACATGAGGGAAGCTATTGTTGGGTGACCTCAAGAAAAGGCCCTGTGTGGGTCTGAAGATCTCCTGAAGCTGCCATTTCCTGGGAAATAAATGGTAGAGTAACTACTGAATATTCTTCCTAAACAGGATGGATCAAGATCTTAGTGTTCTTTTTAAAAATGGGAGGGGAACATATACTGTCGGCTGGCTATTGTTAAAATGATCTGCTTAGAAATCGTGTTATTTGCTTTCCATTTTTAATATAGGATAGAATGAAACCTGCACTCCCTGCTCCTTAGAGTCCCAAGGTAGGTGAGTCATCATGACCCATAACTTCTGCTTGGACTAAAACAAGAAGAATATTAAGACCAGATTTTCCTTTGCTGGGAATTATAGATAAAATCCTGTGCTCCTCATTCACATTCATCTTCAATATGAGCAAAGCTATCTCTGCCTCGTAGACCAGCTGTCATCTCTGACTGTATCTGCCTTCAGATGCATCCAGGCATTGGCTCAGCACCCTATTTGGTAAATCATGTAAAAGTTGAATTGAATGCTTGCCTTTTTGTGTCCCCAAATTTTGTCTCATTCTGAAAATAATAAGAGTAAGTATGATCTGGTCTGGACAGGTAAGGTAGACAAGTTTGACAGATCTGTGGTATGTGAATTACTTTAGGATTCCTGTCAAACACTGAAAAGAATGCAAATTTTTTTGTGCATGTACTATATTTGTTTTTCTAAGAATAGATCTATAATATTATTATATCTTTAAGGGTATTTGAGATATAAATAAATAAGTACAAAAATAAATTAAGAATGACTGATGTAATAAAAATGGTAGGCCATCTACAGAAGGAGCCCAACATCATCACCAAAAAGAGACATTGAGGTACAGCAAGAACATACTTGATTGGAAAGTATCTGTAAAAAACAAACCAAACCAAACCACAAAGATAATTTAAAAAACCCCCCAAATATAACCCATTGTGTATTCTCTACATGAAGGAAAATCGAAAAGCTGGCCTTTCATGAAAAGTGAAAAACCATCATAACTTTTCAGTATACCTCTCTGACATTTTACTTAGAGAGAATACTTTGACTCTGTAACTCAAAAATCAGTCTATATGGTGGTCATTGCTTGATGATGGCAACTTAGAGATCATTCTCCCTTCTCTGTGTCCATACATAGCAAACAATATTCTGATAGCAATTTGTCTTTCAATGTAGACATAGACGCCCACAGGTAGATATTATACTACTTAGTGGATGTGTGTATCTGTTTTCCTTGGTAGCTGAACTTCTCATTGTAAATTAATGAATCAGCATCTGGTTTATATACCCTTCCATAAATTTGGTCAGTATCAATCTCTTCTATCTCAGCCCACTCGACCTGAACCACAAGCAGAATGGTCAAGGTCTAATAATTTGTGTTGGTAAAACTTACCTAATTTTTTTTTTTCTTCTGCTTTCCAACGAGGGATGAAGTCATGGAACAATTGCCAACGAAGAAAGTCTTGTCATTAGTTTTTTTTAAGTTTAAAATATGTGTACAATTCACAATTATTAGTCAGCTCCTCGGATTTTGAAGGGGCCTCAGAAATTGAAGATGACTTAGTAGATTAACTCATTGGATTAAAATTTGGAAACCATTCTTGATGTATACTGAATTTTCTTGTAATTCAACAGAAACTAAGGTGATCCGTTAGTTATCTAAGGTTCTGCAAAATCCTGAATATATAGAAAATACTGTTTCAATGGAATGCTCTGATCTTCCAGGAAGTGCCCTTTATCTGAAAAAAAAAAAAAAAAGTTTTCTAGGTTATTGGACATCAGTGACTAATGGGTTCTGTATGGGAGAATATGTGAGGTAGCAAGGGGAAAGTAGGCATGGGTAAGTAAGCCTGACATGGGAGCAGGCAGCCAGGCATTGCAGCACTTGCACTGCACCAGGAAGACTCGAGGCCATATCATACAGGCCTTAGCATGGGATACATGTTGGTGGTGGCCAAGACACCATTTAAAAAATACTTTCTTACAGGGGTGCTTGTGTGTTTCAGTCAGTTAAGGGGCCAACTCTTGATTTCGGCTCAGGTCATGATCTTGGGGTCCTGGGATCATGCCTGTGTTGGGCTCTGCACTTGGCAGGGAGTCTGCTTGAGAATTCTCTCTCCCTCTCCCCCTCCCTCTGCCCTACTCTCCCTCTCTTTCTCTCTCTGTCTCTCAAGTAAATAATCTTTAAAAAAGACTTACATTTGAAGAGCAGATACAATAATAATGTAAAGAAGTTTTAATGAGAAATTAAGAGAGTAGTAATTCATGGTTAATAAAACTAATAAAATTTTTATTCTACTTGTGCACATGTTTTTACCCCTGATCTGATTCTTCGTATGTGTCAGCAATCTTTTGTTACCATACAGAAGAAAGGTTCTAAGATTAATGCCAACTTGATATCGCTACAGTTGAGATGAATCATAAAAGTGTTGTTATTTTTTAAATAGGAAGATTTATGACAAATGTGAGTAGCCTTTCCAATACTGTTAAACCTGTATCTCGGTCTCATACTGCATGTCTCATATGTGCCATAGAATTGACCACTTGGCTCCTGGGGGTAATTATTTTGACTATGTGAATTCCACTAAAGATGAGGGGGGAAAGTGGTTCCGTAACATCTTGGCTTAAAAACAGACTTGTTAGAGTTTCTGTGCATAAATAATCTGCCAGTTTCTCAGGGGCGTCATGGGAAAGAAATTTTTTGCATTGTATACATATAAGTAGGGTGGTATGGCTATACCGAAGTGGGAAAGTTTGTTTTTTATGTCCATGACTAGTAATTTCCTAATTGCCTGCTTCATTCTGAAATTGCATTCCATTTCATGCTTTAGAGCCGGTGACACTAAGGGCATCATGGGTAGTTGGGGAATGATGATTTCATGAAATGAACATAGGAGAAATGAATATAACAAGTCTTGGGGAAATCATGGGCCAGGGAATCAGCGTCTCCTGGAGTGAAGTGATAAACAATGGATGATTTATATACAATTGGAAAGACAAGATGAAGCCAGATTAAGAGCAGTGCTGTCGGCTAACTTACCCCACATTCACGAGGACTCAGCCAGAAACCTCAGTTTAAAGCAGAGGGTACTGTTTTGAAACATGGGATTCTGAATAGCCCCCAGAAAATCCTTGTTTGAAAAAGAACAAAAAGATGGGAATAGATATGCCAAAAAAAAATAATGGAAAAAAAATCAGATGATAGATTAATCATTCGTTTATTTATTTGGATAGTGCATGAATAGTGACTTGATATGTGAACCTCTGTTGTTTTTTTTTTTTTAAGATTTTATTTATTTATTTGACAGAGACAGCCAGTGAGAGAGGGAACACAAGCAGGGGGAGTGGGAGAGGAAGAAGCAGGCTCCTAGCAGAGGAACCTGATGTGGGGCTCAATCCCAGAATGCTGGGATCATGCCCTGAGCTGAAGGCAGACGCTTAACGACTGTGCCACCCAGGCGCCCGTGAACCTCTGTTTAAACACTAGTCCAGAACTTTCACTCAGTTACTCCACAACTGCATATTGAGTTGTTACTCTGTGATGCGGTTGCAGAGTTTGGGTTGTAAACCTCTAGAAGGTAAAGTCTAAGGACAGCCTCATAACACAATGCCTATCACACCAGCACATGTATTTGTGTGTTACAAGATGATGATAATCATGATGATTCCGATGACAGAAGAGGTTTAAAAATCCTCTTAAAACACAATGTTGACAAATGACACAAGAAATAAGGTGAAAAGTGAAGCAGCACATTTAGTTTAATATTATTTTGTAGAAAAGGGAATGATTACCACTTGGGCAAGATCATGAAGTGTAAAACTACTTGGCATCATCTTGAACAATTTATTGGTATAATTTCGACTGTTGCATAATAGTCCCTTATCTGGCTATACCGTAATTTACTGAGTCATTTCCTTAGTGATCATGATACAACATACATCTTGTTATATAAATCTTTACCAGTATGAACTTTAACTCTGCATAGATTCCCAGAAGTAAAATTTTGACTCAACGGGCATGGTCAATTTTATGGTTCTTTGGGTAGGTAAACCATCAAGCTGATTTCTAGAAACTTGCACCACTTGAAACTCAAACCAACAGCGTAGGGTGAAGACCAACCCAGACTTAAATGAGTAAGAAGGGAAAAGAAAAGTTACACCCAGTATATGCCTACTGCTCCAGGCACAATGCTTTCACACATACTGCATTATTTAAATATCACAGCTACTCTGTGGAAAGTTTTGTGGTTGAAGTTAAGGCTTGAAAAAGAGCTTGAATGATGCAGAGCTTAGGGAGAGCAGAAAAAAATGAGGAAGTGCCTTCCAGATGGCAGAAGCTCCTGGAACTTGAAGTTACGAACAAATACAGTTCTGTGGTCTTTGTGGTGACTCTGAAATAGCGTCCTGACTCCCACTACGTGTTCTGAACCGATTGAAAAATACGACGGTGATAGGGCAGTGGGGTAAAAAAGTACTCCTTCTGTGGTCACGGGTTTTCTAAAACTAAAACCCCCAAATTAATCAGCAAAAGTAAGCCTCTCCGTTCTACCCAGCCCCACTTCGCTACCACTCCACTGGTGCAGGACCCTTTCACATTTAAGGCATGGAATAAAAAAGAAACGTGTGTTTCCTACAGGTCAGCTCATTCACAAGGGAGGAGAAAGCAGCCAGACCATAGGCACCTCACTGCTCCTTCCAACCTCAGCAATGGGCATATTATTTCCATAATGGGGAAATAATGGGGAAAAGATTCCTCTAGAGCTAGAAGAGTTCCCTCCACATTGAAGACAGAATCAGCAGTGGAGAATGAGTAGTTGACCTCTGACCACAGGGCAAGTTAAGCGATAGTGCAGACTGGCCTGGTTAAGGTTTATGTTGGAATTACTAGAAGGCTCAATGTGGACCATCTGAAGTACTGTGCTAAGGTATGAGCTTTTGCCTTCCAAGATCGCTGGTGATTTCTGCGCAGTAGAAACACAGCATAACTCTTCTGTGTGTTTCACACTGTAATTGTCTCTTTTGACGGCCCAGCTTCTTGAATTCCATGGCCATGGAGAAGATGCAAGGTCTTAGGTAATGACTCTGGTTTATTTTGGACTAGGTCTTCCTCTGGGTGGCATGCTGTCTTCCACCATGTTCTTCCTCTGTGGGCTAAAGCCAACAAAACAAAAATTGGCAATGAAATAATCCCATTATGGACATCGTTCAAAAATATGGCTCAGAATTATGAATAGTTAGTGGCCATAGACAACGTAATAAATTTAGCAATTTAATCTTCAGTGCAAGGTGGCAGCCGCTTGTGCCAGATCGTTACTATTTTGCTCATCACCAACCTTCTTCTCTGAGAAAAGATAATTTCACAGACAATTCAGTGTGCCCCTCACCTACAGTTCATCAATCAGAAGCACAGATGATGCCCTCCCATATGCGACCCTTACAGAGTCTAATGCAGGTTCTGTTTCAGTCGATGACTAATTGCAGTAAAATGTCAAGTCATAGTCTTTTTGACCACAGAGGATTAGCTGGGCTTTAGGCTCCTGCTGCGACACAACATTCCCGCTGGCTTTGGGCATTCCCGAAAACAATCAGGACAACGCATTCGTTAGGGGCCCCAGAACAGTCCAAATCAGGCAGCAGAGTATTTTCCCCCATAGATTTAAAAATATTGTTGTATATTTATTTGAGCATAGTCTTTTCCCAGAAGATTAAAAAAAATGTTGCTGTTCTTGATACTTAATACCAGGAAAGCCACGGCATTCTTGCGTGAAGTTGTTCTTCAGGGTGTCTGTTACCCCGGGGGGCAGATGCAGAGCGCTCTGCGAAGCCAGCGGGAGTCACCCTCTGAAAGACCCGCTGGAAGGAGGACAAGGCTGCGCATGCGTATCTCCGCATCGCTGTGTTCAAATGAAGCTCCCCATGTCCCCGCTACAGGAACGTTCCTCACTAGATGATAGGTTCGCCCGCATTTGTCACGCTCCTAGCGTCATTTACATTCCCTCTGCGGTCCTAGCCCTCGTTCTGCTGCTTTCCCAGAACTTTCCAAAGCCCACTCATGGGCTTCAGCCTACCTTCCCAGAGATCCGTGAGCCCGCAGCTACCCTCCATCACAGAACAGAAAATGGTGTGTGGTTTGCAAATAAAATGTTCATAATTTGCTATAGGATGTAACATTTTCCTCCTCTTCCTCTTCCTCCTTCTGTTGAAAGAAACAATAAAGCCACATTCCTTTTAATCTCAGTACACTGTTGGAGAGAATTTTGCAGATCACCTAGGAAAGTGGCAGGGTTTGGGCGCATCATTGTAATATGGGAATTTAAAATGTAAATTTGTGCTAACAAAAGCTCTTAAAATATTTTTTTCCTATATTTGTGAGATGGGTACAGAGTTACAGAAACTATGGCTGCTTGATAAAGAAACCCGCTCTATACCCTTAACCTGATCTAGGACAGCCCGAAGTCCAAAATGTTTTTAGTTAGGTTTCACATAATGTCAGGGAGACAAGACCAACCCCTGATCTTCACACCCCATCACACAAGAGAATTTGAAGGCCATTGAGCACCGAATTTTCCCGTTGTACTGCAATTATAGAAACACCTGTGCTACCTAGCTGTGCACTGAGCCCCATGAAATGCAATGTTCCAGAGCTGTCAAAATGTCTCTTTTCTTGCCTTTAATTCAGGGCCGTAATTGTAGTCGATCTGGTTATTATGTTATAGTATGCTTCATTTATAAGCATACAGCAGAAGGGCTAATCATTTTAGATTAAATCCAGAGGGCTCTTGTAAACATTCACCCAGATCTGTGTACCTTTCTCTAAATAAGACTTACGGTATACTTGGAAAATAAAAAAAATGGGGTTTTCTGTAAGGTAAAAAATAATCCTTAAATCAAGCACTACTGGAAGTGGACTTTATTCACTGGCTGGGATGGGGTAGTTGCAACATCTGAACCAATTTACAAGTGACCTTGGAAAAAAAAATCTCAAATCAGATTAAATCTCTGGAAAGGATATTGTCTGATGGGTGAAATTATTTATATGACTGATTTAAGAAGATACAGAGATTTTAGAGTATGTATTTAGTAATTTTTATGTTATTTAATAAATTAATTTTAATTATTTAATAAGTTAATTTAATAAATTAATTTCACTGAATATTTAATAAGTTAGTTTTACTGAAATGAATACAACGCTTAAGAATCTAACGCTCTGCTGGAAATTGCCTGAGAAGAGACAGTATGTGTCATTTCCACATTTAATAGTTCTCAAGAAGATGGTATCAGCTGGTAAATATGGCAATAAAAGCAGATTCCAAAAAGATCAATGTTCTATGATACAGGTTGTCAAAGATTGAGCTTTTGTTGTAAAAGTTTTCTAACACACACTTTGCCTTCCATATATTCTTTTGTTTAGTATAAAGTTCTACTGGGCTAGGGGCACCTGGGTGGCTCAGTCGGTTAGGCATCTGCTTTCGGCTCAGGTCATGATCTAGGGGTCCTGGGATTGAGCCCTGCATCCCATTAGGCTCCCTGCTCAGCGGGGAGTCTGCTTCTTCCTCTCTCTTCACCCCTCCCCCATGGCTTCCTGTGCTCTCTCTCTCTCTCAAATAAATAAAAAAAAATAAAATAAAATGAAAATTTAGACTCAGTTATGGGCTCTTTGAGTTTGGGGTTGTGCTTGCTTTCCATTCTCAGTGCTCAGCAGGTCATATGACACCCAGGAGGCCCTAAAGTATGGGTGACACTTGATGAATTGAAATTGAGACTCACATTTGGTTTTTGAATATTTTTAGTGAATCTTTATATCTACGAATTCTCCGACACTTGACTTTCAGCATTTCATGGGTTTCCAACTGAATTGTTGGAGCTGGCATTTGAGAAGATTGAGACCGTGATACATAATCACCGTTGTACAGCGTTGGCGTGTTGCCTCCTGCTTGTCTCTGATTGTGAGGCCACGTTGTTCTGTGACTGTGTTTATGCATCTGTTGCTTAACTAACTGAAAGGCAGATGCTGGGGCTTTCTCATTTTTTATATTTCCTGTCTGGCACTATTTGCTTTGCAAATAGTGGGTTTTTGAGCTTAATTAACTAAAGTTTAAGATTTTGGTAATGGTAGGTACAGTTGCTGGACTAAAATGTGTATTTGTTCAGTGATGTAGCTATCAGAGAACTTTTATGAGAATATTTTAGAAGATGAGTCATAGAATCTTTAGAAGATGAATCATAGCAATGCACTTTTAATTTTTATTTATTATTTTTTTCATTTTTTAGATTTAAATATATTTCCAACTTTTTTTGTGTATGGCTTGTCAATATTGTAGAAATGCTGTACATTTCTTGGGAATGTTAGTCTATAAATTTAATAAATTACTTTGCAAAATCACTATTGTATTAAAAAAGAGTTAGACTCTGTTGCTTAGCCTTATTAGATCTTGTGTTATTTCTGTTCTTAGGTCTAGTTCCAAACCCACTTATAAATGTGACAGTTAACACAAAGCATCCATGCCCTGTACTTTAAACTCCCCACTGAGTAAGGAACCTGAGGCAGAGCTGAATCCCAGGACCCTGGGATCATGACCTGAGCTGAAGGCAGATGCTTAACCACTGAGCCACCCAGACACCCCATGCCCTGTACTTTAAATAATGGGCTTTTCCTGTTGCTCTACCGCTAGGGCGAGCTGACACTTTATTAGAGAGTGAACTTAAGGCATCTATTTTCTCCATTTTTTTTTTCCCTTTTTGAAGCTTGAAGCTATTGGTGCAATTATGGTGCTAGGTCAGATTTTCTTTGTAATTCAGAGGAAACGAATTGATTCATACAGAGATGGAATCTGTGATATTAGCCTTATTTACACCATTTATTGATCAACAAATTCGACTCTCTAAATGAGTAAAATGAAAAATTGAGTAAACGGAAATCATTTTTGCAAACATTGTGTTTACCTTAGACTTCCTAATGCTGTGGCCATTTTTAGCTGCATGCTTGGTACAAAGATCAATTTTGAAAGTAGCACCTGTAACATGACCATGCTATTATGTTCATGTGGGAGTAAAGGCTCGTTATGCTGTAATGAAAGAGGTACCCCAAATATCCTCTAATTAAAGGACACGAGTTGGCCGGAAAAAAAAGTAAACCGGTGGAATGGAGAAATTACAACGTTTACACATAAATTTTATGTAATTAAATAAAACCTTTGTAAAATACTTCTAAATTCAAATGAAAAGACCCTTGCTGTGTCCATGGAATTAGTATGTTATGTTGGATCAACCCTTCCCATTAAGCTTGCCATCTTCTTTCTCCTTATTAGGCAAACGTTGTCATTCGTGCCATTTCTAATTTTTAAGTGTATAGTAGGAACAAAGATAATTCTAGAGTCATTCCTGAAGCTATTTGTCCTGTGAAAACAAAGAACTATCAGATTTGTGAAGTGGCTATTTGTGTCAAAGGCAAATGAGACGAAGCCACTGTCATTTAAGCCTTCAGGGGTCCCCATTGCCCTCTGGATAAGCTTCAAGCATCAAAGTAGTCAACTCCCTCCCATCTCCCCAACTTGTGCCTCTCTTCTGCTTCCTGTCTTACCAACCACCTTTCCTTGGGCTTCAGCCAGATGGACCTATTTCCCAATTACCCAAATGCCTTACACTCTCTTTCTCCCCTAGGCATTTGTACATGTTTGCCTTACCTAGAGCACTTCTGTTCTATTTTTGCCTGGTTAATTCTTCATCCTTGAGGTCTCAGGCTAGAAGACACTTGTTCTAAGAGTAGCCTCTCATCCCCAAAGTCGTGGCTAGTGCTCCTATGACGGACGCTCCTTGGTGCACAGTTCTTCCCTGCTGAAGCACTACGTGCTCAATGGAATATTGATTGTCTCTTTACTCCTATCACTTTCTCACTTGTTCTGAGAGCAAGAACTATGTCTTCCCTAAATCTATTGTATCCCCAGTAACAAATACACTCAGTACCTGGCAATCAGAAGGCTCTCAGTAAATGCCTCTTAAGTAAATGAAGGATTGAAATACATTGAACCCATAGAAAACTATGTTTTCTTCTGGAAAAGTTTCCATTACAGTTACAAGTGTAACTAGTTTGTAAGATACTCAATAATTGCTATAATTACGCTTATTTTTGAAGGGTTACGAGTGAAGCGACTTATCTTTTTTGTAGACGATAGTTTTTTTGCAGGAGAGGGGCAGAGGGAGAGAGAGAATCTTAGGCAGGGTCCACGCCCAGTGCAGGGGTTGATCCTGCAACCCTGAGATCATGACCTGAGCCAAAAGCAAGTCAGTTGCTCAGTCAGTTGAGCCCCCAGGCACCCTGACATTAGTCTTCTTCTAATGGATTACTAATGGTGTTTTTTGAAGTTAGCAAAAAAAAACCCAAAAAACAAAAAACAAAACAAAACCTCAGTCCCCATTTGCTTATGATTAGTACTCAATATTAAATGAGTAAAATATGGTCACACTTCACCTAATTTGCTCGCTTTTTTAGTTTGACGTCAAAAGTCTATTTATCTAAATATAACTGAAGGAGCTCGTTACCCACAGTAGTCCTTTCCACGGATGATCTTTGGGCTTTAGCTCCCTTGGCACCGTGATGGAGGAGAGCCTTACTACAGTTAACTTTGGAGCTTACAATAGATGAGTAAATCATATTTTTAAAACAAGACTTTTATTACAATTTTCATTGTATGAATTTCTTTCATAATAAAGGGAATGGACATTTTTATGTAGATTTTTAAAAGAAGGCACTGAGAAGCCTACAACCATTCCATGGCCCAGTAGTAAAGGGTGTTAAAGGGCCCTGGGATTCCCATACCATAATTTTGCATTAATGGCGTTCTTTTGACATAATATTCTTTCTATGAAGTTACCACTTCTAACATAAAAAAATATTAGTTTCCCAAATACTTTGATTTTATGGAAAAGAACATTAGATTGAGAATTCCTAATCCTTACCTGCCCTTATCTTTTGGGCAAAATGGGAATAAAAAGTATAAAAATAATTCACCTAGTTAAAACATTAATTATTTTTGAATTTCTTTTTCTTTGCCACTGGAAACCTGTATGCTGGAAGCAGCATTTGCTTAGCACCCCAGCGGCCTCTGTCCACTCCCACTGCTCCACACGGCACGACATTAGTGTCCCCGGCATACACTGGGCTCACCTTACCTCTCCCGGGGTCTCTGTCCCTTGTTCTCTCCTTCACTATATGATATAATATACTCAGATTATACTGGGATTACCTTGCCCCCTAAGTGTACTGTGTTTCAGTGAATGACGAGCACATAGCCAGGGCATTTTGGTGCACATGGGAAGGTCAACCTGAATTCCTGTATTCCCTGCAAGTTATCTCGCATGGTAATACATTATGATAGAGCACCACTAATGGGAACAAGTAGTGTAAGTTAAGTCAACTTTGTTATAGCCACTGTTTTTCACAGTATTTCACAAAACTATGTTTTTAAAATTACTATAACTGAGATTTTAGTTTTGTTGACCTTAATTTTGTATTCTCCTATTAAAGCATAGACTCATTGCTCTTATTGAAAAGAATTATCCTATTTTATTTTATTTCATTTTTTAAAAGAGTTTATGTATTCATTTGAGAGAGAGAGAGTGAGAGAGAGACCACAAGCAGAGGGAGGGGCAGAAGGAGAGGGAGAAGCAGACCCCCCCCCCCCCCCCCACTGCTGAGCTAGGAACCTGACAGGGGGCTCCATCCCAGGACCTGGACATCATGACCTGAGCCAAAGGCAGACACTTAACCATCTGAGCCACCCAGGTGGCCCAGAATTATCCTATTTTAGTGCTCAAGAGATATTGCCAATAAACCAGTAACTGTAATTTTGTGTCCGAATGAAGGCAAGGACTATACGATAAGAATTGGGAGTGTTCTTGGCTGAAATGAAATTTCTTATTGACAAGCACGAGTGTTTAAAATCATCTGAACTGAGTGTTTAATGTTTAGTCACTATTACTAGATAACTGGTATTTTGATATTACATATATATTTTAAAGGACCCAGGATGCCAGTTTTTTACATTGATGTATTAAATAAGTAACATTTCTTAAGCTATGCTTCAGGGAACACTAGTGTCCTGAGAGCTTTTAATAGGTGTTTTGGGAAAAAAGATTCCTTTGGCCAAATTAGATTGTTAAATGTTGCAAGCTAAATCACCATACTATTTACAATATGCACTGGCATTTTAAAGGCTGGCTCTGAGACATCCCAAAGTGTAAAAAAAAAAAAAAAAAAAAAAAGAGGAAAAAAACCCCAAAACCCCCCCAAAAAACCCCCATTTAGCTGTGTTTGACTAAGTATTTCCTAAACTTCTTCTGAAATTTTTAGACTTAATGGTCAAATATTATCCAAGTTCAGAAAATCATGCGTTACTTAATGAATTACTCCTCCAGCCACATCAAACCTCACCACTACCACCCCCAGCAAAGAGACTAGGATCCTGACTTCTTTGGTGATCTATTTCTTACATTTCTTTCCCACACAAACACCACAGTGATTTCGTTTTGTCTTTGTATATACATCTTTAAGCATTTAAAATTCTCTCTCCATACAAATATATATGTATAATATGTAATATGTTTAGATCTGTAAATATAAATAATCTTCCCCCCATTGCCCCCATTGAAACCCCGAGTCCACCTCCTGTCATGGGAACACAGATTTAGATAGGGTTTCTACCTAAATCTATGTACCCCCGAATTATAGTTCTTTGATCTCCCCAAAAACAGTTTGCTTCTTGAACTGGTTTCTTGTTTTTAGTTGATACTTGCTGGCTCTTTCCCCCCTTTGGCGACTCCTGTTACCTGGTTTGATCTTTTCTGTCACAGTTTTATTTGTTTCTTTCTCTCAAAACCTTTAATCTCTTTCTTCATTTCTTTTTGATTTTCAGAAAATTTCTCCATTTAATCTTTTATTTCTCTTAAGGTATTATCTTGTGCTTATCGGCTCTTGTGTTTCTTTCTGTCTTTTGTATTGTTTTTGTTTCTGAAATATTTTTCTTTTTTAAATTTTTATTTAAATTGTAGTTAGTTAACTAACATATAGTCCAAACTCATTTCCGAGTTTCTCTTTTCTCCTGGATTTTTTTTTTTTTTTTTTTTTGTAGCTTGTATCATTTCTTAATGTCAGTTTAGTCTGTTTCTTTGCTCACTTAAAAATGCCTGCTTATAGTTATCTCTTTTCTTTTTGGTGTGTTTTCATTTTGTATAGAGATAATATTCCACTCATTATTTTCTACTAGTCATTTTTTGATTAAATGAGTTTGCTGAACTTTAGGATGGGAGTGGGTGTTGAGGACTTTTCATTGCACTAAAGCTCTGCTTCTGATAATTCTATACAATATTCAAAACTATGCATGTACCTCCCAAGAACTCCTGAATTTCCCTCTTCTTCCACTGTCATCGGGATATTTCATTCTTTGTCCTTTGTGTCTATTATTCCTATCTTTCTCAGTTCATATTTCATTCCCAGCTTTGGTTCTTGGTGTGGGTTTGTGTTTGAAGGGAACTTTGGCTGGTTAGTTTTGAGAGTTTATAGGATCTAGCCTGTTTCCATGTTTTTGCCTTTTACCCTGGACCCCTCATTTCTGCATAATGTAAGTATTTTGTGAGTTGAAGAGAACTAAGGACATTGTAACAAAGATCGTTTTATTAGTATTGTCTTTGTTGTCTTCCAATTACATTGTTAGCTGTTGGAGGACAAGAGGTAAGCCTGGTTTGAATTTTAAACATCTTCCTTTCACCCTTCTAGGTTCTTGGCTGAAACCCCCCTGTAATAAAAGACAGATTAAAAGGAGAAAACCAAACAGAAGTTTAATAACATGTCTACCTCCTATAAACACAAAACATACTCAGGAAAACTGAAAAACTCTTGACAGGCCAAAGCCATCAACTTAAATACCATCTTCAAAGAAGAGCAACAAAAAAAGATGTTGGAGGTAGGGTGGGGGAAAGACCTGTTGATGGGGGGTTACCAGGAAAAGCAAAATAACAAGTAACAAGGATAAGGTTGTTATGCAGATCTAAATCATTGCCCTCTTACCTGATAAGAATTTCTAGACATTTAGTCATCCTTCCCTTCTTAGTATGGAGGGGGAGCTATCCTTACAAATGGAGATTTCTTTTATAAATGTAAAGGTCTCTTACAAAAGGGCAACTTCTGTTTTCAGAGCCTCTCCAGTGTCTGCAGCCTATCAAAAATAATCAGCCTCAGATAATCAATATTTTGGGGTGGCAAATTTTTCTGCCTTTCGGTAGTGACCAAGACGAATAGTGACCCCTCAGCTTGACTAAACCTTAGGCAGAATTCTTCATCCTAGGTCCTAACCTCCCTTTACTTAGAGCAACTACTTTAGAACACTTGTAGGGGTGCCTGGGTGGCACAGCGGTTAAGCGTCTGCCTTCGGCTCAGGGCGTGATCCCGGCGTTCTGGGATGGAGCCCCACATCAGGCTCCTCTGCTGGGAGCCTGCTTCTTCCTCTCCCACTCCCCCTGCTTGCTTGTGTTCCCTCTCTCGCTGGCTGTCTCTATCTCTGTCGAATAAATAAATAAAATCTAAAAAAAAAAAAAAAAAGAACACTTCTACAGTTGGCCCTCGAATGATGCAGGTTTGAACTGCATGGAACCACTTACACGTGGATTTTTTTTAAAGATAGATACTGTACAATGATGTAAATGTATTTTCCTTTCTTGATATTTTTAATTAACATTTTCTTTTCTCTAGCTTACCTTAGTGTAAGAATACTGTATATAATAATGTAGCATACAAGATACGTGCGGATCGACTAGTTTATGCTATCCTTATGGCTTCCAGGCAACAGAAGGCTATTAGTAGTGAAGTTTTGGGGGACTCAAAAGTTATACACAATTTTCATTGGGAGCTGATGGGGGGTCCCCTAACCCTTGCATTATTCAAGGGTCAACTGTAGTTATAAATTTTTTTCTATGCTCGTTTGAGATGTAAATCTTTTAAAAAGCGTCTTGCTAGTTTTACAGCCTAAGACTGTTTCCAAGGAAGGCATGCCTTTGAAGTAGGATCATCAAGGAAGATGGCATCCCCATCTGTGCTCTCTGTGGGAAAGCAGGAGCCTAATTCTGGTGGGCACTTTACTCTTAGTTGTAAAACTATCTCTTGTCATGTGGATAGTGGCAAGCTTACTTTTCCTTTGGATAAAGGAAATTAGTAGACACGGATGGCCTTGAATCCCCACACTTCAGTTTTTTTTTTTTTTATTAAAGATTTTATTTATGTATTTGACAGAAATAGAGACAGCCAGCGAGAGAGGGAACACAGCAGGGGGAGTGGGAGAGCAAGAGCAGGCTCCTAGCGGAGGAGCCTGATGTGGGGCTGGATCCCAGAACGCCGGGATCACGCCCTGAGCTGAAGGCAGATGCTTAACGACTGAGCCACCCAGGCACCCCATGCACTTCAGTTCTTAAAACTCCTCCCACCCCCAACACGCACACTTTTGAGTAGAGCTGAATGTCAGGACTGTGCTCTCTCCTCTGTTGCTGCCAACAGCATTGGGATACAAGAGATTTGGTTTGCTCATCTTGTCCAGTGTGAGTTTTCTTTAACAATAATATTTGATGATTATGCTAATGCAATTGGTAGTGTTACAAATTAACATATTGAAAAATCCGGTTGGGCATGTGTCTAAAACTTGGATTTTAGCGTCTGCATGTTTGCGGTTAATAAATGTGGTTGGATTCTCTTCACACATCTAACAGGATACGGATATGAAAAATAAGCCTTTGATCAAATGGTATATTTGCCCCTAGATGAAAGTAAGAAATACATGTGATGTTAGGGCTGAAAGAATGAAAAGCTCTCAGTTCAAACTCATGAGCAAAGAATGCTGGTTTGAAACAGTAACAACAAGCAAACAACTTTGTTGCTACTTGCAGGAAAGAATTTGTCCTGAACTCTTCAGACAGTTCAAGTAACTGTGTTGTTTTCACATAACACCTTTTCTTCTGGGAATTCCATAGCCCTCTGAGCTAGTAAAGATTATTACTGCCATCTGACAGGTGAGGAAAGCAAACACAGTTAAGTGTGACCTTCCAAGGTCACATTATTAATTAATGGTAGTTTGGTGCTATTTTCCATCGTTTGTAGACTTATTCAATGACAAAGCTCATTTTGAAAGCAATATTTCAATGCGATGGCTTGGGGAAAATCATTTGAACCATTAAGGAAGTAACTTTTTAATCAAAGGTGTAGGGAAAAAAAGTCAGTGACAAAGATTTCAAACAAGCCCAAAATGCCTGTCCTTGAGTATTAGAAGTCAATTTTCTACCTTATCACTCATTCTCATTTTTAAAAGATTTATTTATTTGGGGAAGGGGCACAGGGAGAGAGAAAAAAATCCTGAAGCAGACTCCCTGCTGAGCACAGAGCCCAAGGCAGGGTTTGATCTCAGGACCCTGAGGTCATGACCTGAGATCATCACCTGAAATCACCTGAGCCAAAACCAACAGTTGGCCCCTTAATCGATTGAACCACCCAGGCACCCTATCCTTCTCATTTTAAAATCACTGTTTTGTTATTTCCTTTGTCCCCCTTGTAGCACCTCCCTGATATGCTGCTTACTTAATTGCTGTTTATTTTTGTGTATACAACTCGAGCATGTTTGCATTGTTGAATGGTTCTTCTGTAGTTTGGGCTTTAATTGAGCTACAGATGTTACACTCAGGAAAGTAATAATCATCTCATTAGATTCCATGAATACGTTTGCATTGTAAAAAAAAACCTAAGAATTGCGGATATAAAGTTTTTATAGAAAATGAGATATTATTGGAGAAACAAATGAACAGATATTCAGGTATCTTATAATAATTGTGAAAGTTTTGTGGCAGCCAATGTTACTCAGAAATTAAATTAGAAGGTGCTTTACAACTATATTTGATTTCAAATTCTGGGAGGATTCATTATTCCTGACCAGACCTATTTTGTTTCAGAATGTGAGTTCTTTACCTTTTATGGTCCTGTTTATTTTGGGTTGTTTCAAAAGGATTTAAAAATTCTGAGAAAGTGGGGTATCGGCTATAGATGTTCATGATGTTTTAAAGTGTTCTTGGGGCGCCTGGGTGGCACAGTTGTTAAGCGTCTGCCTTCAGCTCAGGGCGTGATCCCAGCGTTCTGGGATCGAGCCCCACATCAGGCTCTTCCACTATGAGCCTGCTTCTTCCTCTCCCACTCCCCCTGCTTGTGTTCCCTCTCGCTGGCTGTCTCTCTCTGTCAAATAAATAAATAAAATCTTAAAAAAAAAAAAATAAAGTGGTCTTTTATTTTTAAGAACCTCAGTAGCTTTGCAATATATTTCGTTCCTTCTTCAGCTTACACGCTAGCTAACTGCAATTTATAGTGTAGGCGACTTAGATTAGTTTTTTCCAAAGGAGTTCCATAGAGAGATCTTTGAAAAAAAAAAAGAAAAAGACCAGCATTCATCAGGAATCTATGTACTTCATTGTAAATCCTCCTTACTCCACACCTTTCCCCCAGAAGCTGCTGTAGCCACCAGTTCTGAGCATTCTCTGAAGACCTTAGGGCAGGTGTAATTAGCACCTCCCCACAAACCCTAAACACATATGTCTCACTATGTCCTTTATGGTCTTCTGACACTACAGAGTGGACCGTTTGGAAAACTCACTCTGTACTCACACATGCCAATTCTGGAAATATGGGGGTGGTGATATGTGAGGCCATCCTAGACCAATGGGGTCTGGAGTGAAGTCTGGAAGATGAGTGATGGCTCCTTATATCTCTTCAAGACTCATAAGCCATTTCCTAAGCATCTCAGAAAAGGACAGAGAAACCTACAGAAGTTCCCATACCAACCATAAATTTGGAATGAAGGTTGTATTAGTTTTTTTCCTCCTCTGGTCTCATACCTACTCCCCAAGATTAAAGCTCTGCTTTCGGGTAGCACGCAGGCTGAGGTGTGCCTGTGGATTCTTTGGCAGATGCTCTTATATATTCCTCAGTCAATTCATAAAATGTATCTGTCATCCCAGAGGCTCTGAGAAGTCCTGCAGTAATAAGCCTGTTTAGTATTGTGAATTTTAGAATTTCTCAAAGTTAGTGCACCATAAACTCCACTTTCACCACATGGCACCTGTTTCTATCTCTAACACTTTGAGGAAGGTTGACCTAAGGATGAGCAATGGAAATCTGTGTTAAAAGCATGGATACCTGTGGGCGAGCTCCAGATCTGCTCCCATTTCAGTTTATTATCAATCACACTAAAACATGGGAAAGACTTGTCCTGTTTTTTTCTCTGTTGTCAAGAAACAATCTGTCCTTATTGCCTAGACACCATTTTCAAGGTCATTATCCCAAGGGCTGGTGGTTCTGCTTTCAGCCGTTATGGCCTGCCTCTAACAACTCATAAAAATGGTAATGTTTTAGATTAAATATTAATTAATCAATAAAAATAATACTTAAGTGATTATGTTATGTAAGGAAAGCATAATGGAGAATTCTTTAAAAAAAGAGATCATTTTTTACCCTCAAGAAGCTTAAAAATTAAAAAATATATATATACTGTAAAAGTTGTGGTAGCTTTTTATTACTATCCATAAATACCCTTTTCCTCTACTCCCGGCCACGTGGGAAGATTGCACTTCTGTACAGTTCAACATTAGCTGTGGCCAGGGAGCTTCCTTCGACCAATGAGGGTGAGAGGAAGTGACATGTGACACCCACGGGGGAGAGCATTTGATTTCAGATGCTCAACTCCCCAGGCAGCTATTTCTCAGAAATCGTGGTGGCAGCAGTATACAGGAAGAAAACAGAAGATGAAGCAATCAGGATGTAGGGATTACATGCAGAGGAAAGCTTCCCTGAAGATTCACCTGGAACCGCTGCAGACTTAGCCTGAATGAAAAACTGCACTGAAATGTTACTTGGTGCTGCAGCCTGACTTAGCTTGAACTAGCTCATGTAATCAGGAGGCTAACAGAAAGAAGGAACTAGTCCTTGTTGAGAGCTGTGAGGGGTCTGAGATCTGATCTTACAGTCAAGCTCACAAGTTAGACAACTGCAATCTAATGGATGCTGGCAGAAGACACAAAACTCATGGGTTGGAGACAAAAGGGAATTGGACTCAAGCCAAGGAATCAGCATTTGCACCAGCTCCCTGAGCCCCAGTTCCCACAGGGCAGCACAAAGAGTGGCTATCTGAATATGCCGTGGGCAGTGTTATAGGACAGGAGCTGTGCGTTTAGGGAGTCTGAATCTTTTAAAATAGTTAATGGGCCTGCTTGACCTTTGTCTTGGAGGGAGACATTAGTACACCAGAATATGTCTGATTGGTCTCCAAAGGGAGTCACTATCTCCCTCTTCCAAAATGGGCAACAGACTCATCCCTGGCTCCAGGGGGAGATACTGTGTCCATCTTTCCAAGATTGTTCATATGCAAACTTGTTTGAAGATAGAGTCTAACAGAGAGAGAGTCAGTGCCTCTGCTTTCAAGATGTCTAGAAACATGGGACACGCAAGGAAAATTGTCTCCTAATAGTACTTGAGGTTATTTCCAAATAAGTTATTCATTTATTTATTCACAAATAGTTGCTGGGTATTTAGTGTAGAACAGGTGCTCTTCTGGCCTCTGGAGCCTGAATAACCAAGATAAAAAAAGGTTTCTGCTCTCAGGGAGCTTATATTTTAGGGTGGAGACCCAAATGATAAATACAAAGCAGTCGTGTATAGTGATAATCATTAAAAAAAAATCAGGATAACAAAATGGAGAGAGACTTGAGTTCAAGAACAGGCAATGTTAAATGCCAGAGAAGGTGTCTCTGAGGAGGAGGCAATACTGACCCAAGATCTGAATGACAAGAAACATCCAGCTCAGTGAAGATCTAGGGTAAGGTCAGGCCAGACCACAGTAGAATGAGCTTGGCTTTTATGTGGATCAGGAATTCTGCTACTGTCATCACTACTACTACCTGTTATTACGACTACTCTAGTGACAACAACATAGTGGATCTCTTCCAACCATAAGCCTAAGGCTCAAGGAAGAAGGGGGGTGCTGGGGCCTAAGCAAAGGGAGTAGGAGGAGAAAGGGGCATGAAAATAGGATTGAAATAATAGTAGCGACCAGATGTGAGATGACAGTTTTCAGGTTGTAGTGATGTCAAAGCTCTTCAGGAAAGGTGGATTCTGAGCAAGGTTTGAATAGGCAGAGAGAAGGGGATGAGGCTATGATGATGGTTCTGGAATCTTACAAGCAGACATGATGGACACAGGGAAGGACCAGAGCAGTGCAAGGGATGACCAGGGAAAAGTTAAATGTGTATTTGTGACTCCATTTGTAATTTAGGTTTATGATTGTGGAAGACTGGGCTGGAAAGAGGATTTAAATGGATTTAGGGGGGCGCCTGGGTGGCTGTCGTTGAGCGTCTGCCTTCAGCTCAGGGCATGATCCTGGCGTTCTGGGATCGAGCCCCACATCAGGCTCCTCCACTTGGAGCCTGCTTCTTCCTCTCCCACTCCCCCTGCTTGTGTTCCCTCTCTCACTGGCTGTCTCTCTCTCCATCAAATAAATAAATAAAATCTTAAAAAAAAAA
>NW_024426552.1:18542122-18610610 GCF_017311325.1 Ursus maritimus
AAAAAAAAAATAAAATAAATGGATTTAGGAAGAAAACAAAATCTTTTTGAGTAATAGGCACAGGATTCACAATGCATAGATGAGACTACTGGTGGCCGAATTTGTTACATGGCACTGGTTTTGTTAGGAGGTATAGAGAAGGCCTGGAGATTTTGTTGAAGTATCATGGGAAAAGCATATATATTCAATACTGAATTATTTTGAAAGGCTAAATAGTAAAGATGAGGTACATCTCAGAAGACTGCTCTGATTTCTACACCTTTCTGGAAGGGTAAGCAACCCGTGAATTGTCTTGAGTAAGCTTTGCTCCAGAGCTAGCTGAAGACAAATTTTGGAAAGCCACAAATTGATATGTTGTAAATTTTGGCTAAGGTTTGAGTTGGTGACAATTCAAGCAGGAATGTGTATTGTGGTGAGCAACTGGTCAATAGCATGCTGACACAATTTTTCCATAGCTCTTTCATGAAAAAAAGTCACGTACTCAACGTCTCTGGTCCTTATAAGTCTTCATTAAAGAAAAGTCTGTATTCAGGGAAAATTGGAGGCAAAGACAAATGCCTACAGCACTTGTATATCTTCCTTGGAGGTATGTCTAGAAAGCGATTTTTGTTTTCTTGTCCCTCCAGCTCCACATTGGCTGATGAAAAATATAGTAATTTAACTAATACTGAAGAGAAGTCAATGGTTTTAACAGAGAATGACAATTTGGAAGTTTTATGGTTTATATAATAGCTTTGTGGTAAATTAGGGATGGTTCTATTTATTTTTTTAAAGATTTTATTTATTTATTTGACAGAGAAAGAGCATGGGGGGATGGTGAGAGGGGAAGCAGACTCCTCACTGAGCAGGGAGCCTGATGCGGGGCTCAATCCCAGGACCCTGAAATTGTGACTTGGGCTGAAAGCAGACGCTTAAACTGCCTGAGCCACCCAGGCACCTGGGGTGGTTCTCTATGTTTATCACAAGTACAAAAAAAAAAAAGGCAAGAAATAGAAATGTTACTGTGAATACTTTTCATTGCCTTGGTATAATAACATTAATGAATATCTCATATTCTCCCAGTCATTCGGACTCAGTATTAGCCTGGAGTTTCTCATTTCCATCATTCCACAAATCCAATTTGTCAAACATTCTGCCAAATTTTCCTTCTTTGTATCATCCCAGTGTCCTAACTCAGGGCCTAATCTCTTTCTGCAATTATTATAATTGTCTCCAAGCTGGTTTTTCTGCTCAAATCAATCGTTTTTTCTTTTTCCTTTGTGATTTATAGCACCATCATTTTTTTCCTGTAATGCTTTTGATCTCAGAGGACCTACCATTTCCACCCTTAGTAGAAAGGTATATATATCTATATATAGAGATATATATATATATAGAGGTTTATTACAAGGAACTGGATCGTGCAATTATGTAGGCTGAGAAGTCCAAGATATGCACTTGGGAAGCTGGATGCTCAGGAGAACCATTGGTGTAGTTTGAGTTCCCATTTGAGCTGGAAAGCAGAGGAATCGTGTTCCAGCCCAAAATCAGGAAGAGAGAAAGATTTCTAGCTTATCCCTTATTTTTACCTTGTCTTCAATCAATAGATTGGATGAGACCCAGCAACATTGGGAAGGGCAGTCTACTTTACTCAGTCTACCCACTTAAATATTAGTCTCTTCCAAAAACACCCTCAGAGACACACCCAGAATAGTGTTTCAACAAACATCTGGGCATCCTGTGGGCCAGTCATATCAAGTGTGGTCACCACACTTCTATGGAACCTTCCCTCATCTTTCCACAGGGGCTGCTCACTTCTGTGAACTCCTACAACCTGTAGAATATGACTCCTTTTTACTTTTGTTCACAGTCAGTGTCTTGGTGTTAGTTATGTACACGACCCATATTATCTGGCTGATAAATAATAAGTACTTAATATATATTATTAGTATTATTATCCTTGAGTGTGAATATTAATATGAAATCCCAGATTCTCTCTCCCTCTCAGCTCAGAATGCTGTGGAAGTTCAGGTTTGGTGAAAACCTGCTAGAAAACAGATTGACCTTCTCTGTTTTTGAATATTAGCCTAAGTGCGTATAAATACACATCCACAGTTTCTAGACCTACGGGTCACAGACTGGACTTTTACTATGGGGGGAAGAGATGCTGCCTTGCCTCTGGCCTATGGGCAAACTCCTTCTGCATTCAAATCCATGCAGATTTATTATCATTACTTTTTAAGCTTCAGCTCTATTTAAACCAGCTTGACATCACTAGATAGAAAATAGTTCAAGTAAAACAAAGAAAAATGATATGAGTCTTTCTTGTTGAGTGATTTTGGTGATAATAGTCTTCTGTTCACTTGAGACACCATTTTCATGGAGTACAAATAATTTTTTTTAAATAATAAAGAACAAATCTATAAAAGAAATCTAAATTTTTTTTGTTGAATGTAGGCCACCAGAATACCAAAAAAATATCGAATCTTTAAATTACATTGCCCAGAGGATAATTTTATGTAGGAGAAGATTCTAAATTAGGTTTCTGGACTCTTGGGATTCAAACATATTGGCATCCCCAGTGTTCTGTAACCATAGTTTTCATCTGCTTAGGTTTTGAATTGTGACAAATCCACATTAGCAGGTGTGATCATTTTTAAGGAATCATACGGCAACTGACTGGTATTTAAGTGACACAAGGAAAGTATCAACCAATAGTTTCACGATACAACCACCATCAACAGGACCCAGCTTTGTTTTGCCATCTTTGTAATGAAGACAAATTTTAACTGTCCTTGACTCTATGATACGTGTAGCAGCTTTTTTTTTGTTTGTTTGCCAGTATTTAAACTCTCATAAACATCATTCAATAGGAGGTAATGTGTTGTACTCTGTGTTTATGTTTCCTCAATTCACTACATTTTGAGGAAGTCTGAAATAATTTTGTTTACTCTTAACACTGCATGCAATCTACAACCTTTGCTAGAAGGCATGGAATTCTGAAACTCTCTTAACTAAATCAGACTCTGCAGAAAATAAGACCTACAAAGAAATCAGTATTTATTTTATTGATTAAATTAACAGAAGGTACCCAACGATTTATATGCACATTGTTATGCTCTTCTAATAATCTTGGCGACAAGAAAGTGTTGAGACTTCAAAAACATATTTATCTTCTATGCAGGTTTTATAAAATGAGAGACACTATATATACCAGCCTTTAAATGTGACTACACCTTTGCTGTTAGGGATTTTTTTTTCTTTTAGACCTTCTTTTAAGGAAACTACTTCAAAGGTGCTCCTTGAAACTTTGAATCCAGTTCTTTAAGAGCTCAGATATCTGGTGAACTATAAATGTATGTTTTAAAGATGAATTTTATTGACTCTAAACAAAATTTGACTTATAATCTTAGATACAAATTCAAAAACCTTTAGAGAACTGGAATCCAAGTGTTTTTATGTTTACAGCAATGATGCATAGCAAATACAGCATTTTAGTTCCATGAAATTTATATTCTTCTTCAATATGAAGCAGAAAGTCTCCTCCTTTGACTATGAGGCATTTTTAAGTGAGTGTAACCACCTATCTCGTAATGGAAAACGAAGGAGCGCACTTCCTCTTGACATGGGAATGTTATAGTTCAATTCACTGTAACCCCAGGGGGCAGGCCCAGCACGGTGTGATCTCTAAGCTTCCTATCTACAAATACAGAAGAAATTCTCAGCTTCTGCACCGTAGGTGGCATTAAAAATTATACTTTCAGATCGCACGTCTGCTGGAGAGGAATAAGAAGTTAGATCCTGAAGACTTATAATTATTTGATACCTTCTTGTGCCCACTCATTACGATCCATTCCCAGCAGGAGAGAGACAGCACAACAGACTCTATTGAACAGATTTTGCACCTAGGTGTCTTTCAGCAGGATACTTAAAAGTGGTGCATGACTCAGAAACCTATTCATACGGCCTCTTATATTAGGCCAGTGAGACAAATACTTGCAGTCTTCCTTTCAAACTTTTAAAAAGAAAGATTCACAAATGCAAAGTTTCGAATTTTCTAGTTATTTTGCTGTAACATTTTCCCATGTTCAAACTGGAAAAAGGAAAGGAAAATATAATATCGCCTGTATTTTTGTCTCTGGTTTGGATGGGAGCCTATTCTCACATCTAAATATGAATCTTGTTTTTTTTTTCTTCATCCAATTTATAGCAGTAACAGTAACTGTAGTCATGATTAGAGGAATAGTAGAGCTAACATTTACTGATCCTTTGCTATGTGACAAGCACTAATTACCACTTCGTATACATTTTCTCACCTACACCTCAGAGCTCCTCTACACTTAAGGCTCTATGTTTTACAGAAGTGAAATTGAGGCTTAGAAAAATGAAGCACTTGGCTGAGATTCTAAAACCAGAAGTGGTGGTGGTGAAATTTGAACCCATGATAACATGTCAAAGCTCATGCTTTTAAACCCTTCTGCTTTCATAATAGAAATCTTTTCGTAGATGAAAGTTGTGAGTGCAGAAGCTACTGATATCATGTTTATAAAAAATACAGAAGATTGAGACACCTGGATGGCTCAGTCGGTTAAGTGTCTGCCTTCTGCTCGGGTCAGTATCTCAGAGTCCGGAGATCGAGCCCCACATCTGGCTCTCTGCTCAGTGGGGAGTCTGCTTCTCCCTCTCCCACTGCCTCTCCCTCTCCCTCTCCCACTGCCTCTCTCCCAGCTCATGCCCGTTCTCTCTCTCACTCTCTTTCTCAAATAAATAAATAAATAATAAATAAAGTCTTTAAAAATGCAGAAGATGGAAGTAGAAAAGAATGGGAGAATACTTGTTTGCTGAGCTCGATTTCAGGTACACTGGTAAAAGGAGGATTGGTAATCAGAAGCATGAGAGAAAGCATTTATTGACACCTTTTGATGCCCTGGTGAGGGGGCTCCATCAGTAGAGGTACGGATTCAGTACTATCCGTATTGAAGCAACGTGACCTAACATCTTACAGAATCATCGGAGAACAATACAGAATTATATTTTGCACAAATGGAGAAACAAACACGTAATTAAAACCACTATGTATGTTATTTGTGATCAAAGAGGTTGTTTAAAGAGAAGAATAACACTGTCTTTTGTATCTAAGCCTCAGTTGTTCTTTTTTTAAAAAAATTTTGTTTACTTCAGAGAGAGAGAGCGAGCATGCACGCATGAGTGGGGGGAGGAGCAGAGGGAGAGGGAGAAGCAGACTCCTCGCTGAGCAGGGAGCCCAGCTCCCTAGCTCGATTCCAGGACCCTGAGATCATGATCTGAGACGAAGACAGATGCTTAACCGATTGAGCCACCCAGGCATCCTTAAGCCTCAGTTTTTCAATCATTTCTAGGCTCAGTTTGTTTTTCTATAAGAAATTAGAAATAATTCCAACCTGAGAGTATAAATTTTATTTCCTCCCATCATTACTGCATTGAAAATTAAAAGTTGTAGTGTTCATGAGTGGATAACACTGTCTCAGTTTCTTACAAAAAATAAGAAAAAGTTGAAGAAGCACAGATTGGGGGAGAAAAACACCAAGAAGTCCTGGTACTGACAGTAATAATAGGATGTCAGGATGAAGGACATCTAGGGTTCTGTTGGCAGGTACAGTTATCTCAAATTGCCAACCTAAGAAACTGAATTACTACCTAGGCTGCAAACATATTACTTAAGCCTTAGAAACCCTATAGTGGTTCTGTATGTATTGGGTATTAGAAAAGGGGAGCCACACAATTTGTTTTAATGTGGGAAATATCTCTTTCTCTGTCTCTCTGTCTCTGTCTCTATCTCTGTCTCTCTCTCACACACACACACACACACACACACACACACACACACACACACATTCTCACTTCATAATACATAGATGTAGGTTCCTATATGATATTAAAAAAAACAGAGGAAGGGGGCGCCTGGGTGGCTCAGTCGGTTAGGCGTCTGCCTTTGGCTCAGGTCACGATCTGGGGTCCTGGGATACAGTCCCACATCAGGCTCCCTGCTCAGTGGGGAGTCTAGTTCTCCCTCTCCCTTTCCCTCTGCCCCATTCCCTCCCGATGCTCATACACTGTTCTCTCTCTCTCTCAATAAATAAATTAAATCTTAAAAAAACAAAACAAAACAAAACCCAGGGAGGAAACTTGAAGTTCAATGGAAAAAACTCTATATTTTGCTTAAGGGTAAAACCATATTTTTCTGGAACCCCTACATTTTGGGTCAAGATCATATAAGCACAAGTATTTGTAGGAATGTGTGCAAGGAGAAGGGAATGCAGAGAGGGAGATATTACAAAAGGACACGAAGAAATTTTGGAGCATGATGGATATGTTCATTGTGTTGGTTTTGGTGATGGTTTCACGGATGTATACATATGTCCAACCTTCTCAAAATTTACATTTTAAACATCTGCAGATTACTGTATGCCGATTACCCTCAACAAAGCAGTCTTAGAAAACAACATAAGAACAATGGCAGATAAAACTGGCTGCATTTCTCAGTCCAGTCTAATCTGCCTCTGTGTATATAAGACATGGTTCATATGCACATTGCTCCTGCCTGTGTTCCCCAATGACATTAGGGTTTGTTGTTCATATGCATGTCTCCCAGCTGTCTGAGTGGGCATTTTGAAATCTGAGAACTCCAGCACTTGGCTAAGTTAAATGCATCAGGAAGAGCCTTTCATGTATTGTAAGTGATAACACCAACCCCTTACGTTTATATGGGATTTCACATTTTCTCAGGTGCTCTTACATCTGTTAATTCATCTGGCACCCTCACGACGTCCCATTGCAGAAGTTCATCACATCCATTTTACAAGTAAAGCAACAGAAATTCAAGGGATTTAAGAGACTTTCAAAAGTCATAATGCTAGGTTTTCACCACATAGTTTTACCCTCAATTATGTTCATACAGATGAGCTTTCCCTCTCTTATACCCTCAACCCAACACTGAGCTCTAGTCTAATCAATAAAATTATTCATTAGTATTATGACTCTTTTGCATCTGTGTCCTCAAATAATATTTTCCATAATCTTTTTATCATAACTGAGTGATGACAATCAATTAACGGGTGGAGAAAGTTCTGTTATCCTACTTGAAGAGCTTGTCATGATAGGATGCTATAATGGAGCTCTCGCTGCTTTTTTTAAGCAATAAAAGTGAACTCTTTGTCTTACGAAGGTGGGAATCCTGGAGACTGCACTTGATTCAAATAATTTCAGCAGAGTTGATCTGCCTCTTTCTTTTTCTTCGGTCTGCTTCCTTTTAGAGATACAGGATGGGCATCTGCATGGGAAGACTGTAGTATCTCTATACCTATGATTCCAAAGGGAAAAAAGAAGAGTTCTCTTTGCCTCACTATATCATTATTCCCCAAAACCACCACATAGACACTTCTTTTTTGGTCCTTAACTAGGATGTTTGTCCTCCCTCAGTGATGTGGTGAGAGTATGAAAAAGGCTCCCCTTATTTTTAAAAACTTTTCATTTGGAATATTTTTAGACTTATAGCAGATTTGCAAAAACAAAATAGAGCTCCCAAATACTCTTTATCCACCTTCCTATAACATTACTATCACACATAATAGCAAAATTAGAGAATTAATATTGATACGGTATTATTATAGGCTTTAGAGTTTACAAGTTTTCCCATTTTGTTCCATAATCCTTTCCAAGATCCCACACTGCATTTCATTATTATGTTTTCTTAATCTCTTCCAGCCTGTGGGTTTCTCCATATTTCCTCGACTTTCATGACCTTGACAGTTTTGGAGACTACTGGTTATGGGTTTTGGGGAAGGAGAGCAGAGAGGTGATGTGTGCTTCTCTTTATATCATAGCCAATTGTTTGTGATATCCACCTGAATTATCACTGGTCATGCTAACCTCGATCACTTGGGTAAGGTGGTGTCTGCCAGTATTATCCATTCAAAGTTACTCCTTTTCTATTTCCATGCCATTTTCCAAAGATCTGCAAACTTTTTCTGTAAAAAGCCAGTTAGGAAATATTTTAGGCTTTGTGGACCATATGGTCCCTTGCCACAATGACTCTGCTGTGTAGCAGGAAATCAGACATAGACAAGACACAAACATGTCCCAATGCGTGTCCTAATGAAACTAGCTGACACTGCTCTTTTCATTAGAAGTGTTCATTAAGTCAATGTACACATAAGGGGAGAGGAACTAAACTACACTTCCTCAAGGGAGTGATGTCAAAGAATCTGTGGACATAATTTAAAACTATCACAGTAATTAGTTAAGTATTTTGAAGGAGATATTTTGAGGCTATCCTCTTATTAAAGTTTCTCCCATCAATTTTTGCATCCAGCACGAATCTTCCCTGAGCAGTTTCTATTTCCCTGGTGAGTTTCTATTTCCCTTATTCTTTCTATGTTTATTGATTGGAATTCTTTTGTAAGGAAGAGTTGTCCTTTCTCTGTTTATTTATTATTCCAGTCATTTCTTTGTATCGATATATCATCTTGGAGATTTATTTTATTCCTTGAGAAATAATCCAGTATTTACTATACTGTTCACATTGTTACAACTTTTGCCATTGGGAGCTCTTCCACGTTGACTCCCGTGTCCCCTTGACGTATGCTTATCCTTAAGGTTTTGAGCACTTCCTTAATTTATGATGCTAGAAGATCCTCCAGGTGCATCTTATCTTTCCTTTGCCCCAGTGAAGGAGTCAGCCATGTTTCTAAGGAGCACTGGTTCCTTTCGTTGGAGAATGGTATTTAAAAACCTCTACCTGGAGCTAAGTGAGCTCAGTGCCACACTCACTAGAGTGTCACTGCTCCTGGGTCCTTTTGGTGGAGAAAGCTAGGAACCTGTTAGATGTTATTAATTCATGCATAAGCGTATAACTGTCATTATTTTGATATCTATCTACTTATTAAAATAACCATGACTTCATATTGATATATATAATTTCAACCTGGAATCATGGTTTTATTCTAGCATTCTCATTTTTTTTAATTTGTAACTTCTTTCTCCCAAGAAGAGAAAAAGAGCTCTTGTAGCTGGACCATAGGAAGTGGTTTCAGAATTTTTAATGTGTAGTCCTATGAGAAACAATTCACCACCTGGAGTACAGCGTTTGTATACAGTCCTTTTCATCTTTAGACTTAGTCCTTAAGTCAAAATGCTATTTTTCGAAGCAACTTAGGAAAAGTTACTCTTTAGTGCCTCAGTGAGGCTATGCCATGCACGCAGTTATATTCATCTGTCACAGTCTGCATTCTTTCTACTGGTCGCTTGACATCCTGACTGATTGATACTTTCCAAATCTGGATACGGTAAAATTCACTACTCGTGATGTACAGTTCGTGGGTCTCACGAAAGCATAGCCACGTCCCCACCACTCCAGGGCCACACAGGACTGTTCCATTACCTTAAGAAAGCTCTAAAGGACCCCTTTTCGGCAATCTCCACCCCCTGGCAATCACTAATCCGTTTTCTGTTCAGATAGTTTTGCGTTTTCTGGAATGTCACATCAAAAGCGCCATACCATACGTAAACATTTTTCATCTGGCTTCTTTTACTAGCAAAACACATTAAAATTCATTCATATTTCTGCACGACTCTAGTTTGTTCCTTTTTATTTCTGAACAGTATTGCCTTGTGAAATGTTCCACAATTTGTCTATTGACTCACCTGTGGAAAGATGGCTAGGGGGTTTCCAGTTTTTGGTGACTGTGAATGATGTTGCTGTAAACATCTGTGTACAGATTTTACATGAATGTAAGTTTTTAATTCGCTTGGGTGAATATCCAGGAGCAGGATTGTTGGGATGGGTGAGGAAGTACAGAACTAGTAGCAAGCTTGGCATGGAGATGAGGAGTAGAAGAAATGTAAGAAATAGAGAAAAAAAGTCTATGGCAGGCTTCCAGTCTGAAGCAGGTCTGAACGTGGTGAGGACAAAAACACACAAGATTTCCAATTACTATTTTGGGTGGGACATAACTGAATTGAGAATGTTCCTGTGACTTTTGAGATCGAGTGAGCAGAGAAGGCTTGGGACATGCCAAGCTCTTACCCTCGGGGCGAATACATTTTAAAGGGGCAGAAGGAATCACAAAATGTGCACTTAAAATCATTATACGTTGTGTCTTTCAACATGCCACTTGTATTTTTCAAAATCACCCCCAACCAGATTATGCTCACTTTTTGGTGATTTATTTACTATTTGGTCATTGGATATGATGAATTTGGGTCAATTTCTCATTACTTCACTATTATGAAAATAGTGGGAATGATTTCAGGTGAGGCAATGATAAAAAATATAATACTAATTCAGAGAAAGCGATTAGGTTAAACTTTATTTTGAAATCAGTGAAACGAGTACTAACATGTCGGTTCCTTCAGGTAAGAAATCTTAAGGAGAACCATGATGTATACCTCTTTTTACCCACTATAGTATGGCACATTAGCTTATGTAAAATCATCTGAAATAAATATTTACTGAATGATAAATAAATAAAAACATATAAAAGTGATATTCAGTGAACATTAATGTCATTCATAGATACAAATAATCTACACTAATATCCTAAATTATGCTATTTCTTTATATATTTGTTTATAAGAAAAAAGTATTATAGTGTCTAACAATTTATTCTATTTAAAGAGTAGTATGTTAATGATTCATGATGTGGCAATTACCAGTGTTCAAGAGATCAAACTTTGTCTAGAGAGATCAGAGTTTGATTTCTGGATTCACTTCTCATGGGGAACCCTGAGGATACATAGCTTCTCTGAGCCTTATTTTCTGTGTCTATGATATAGGAATTCTCATAATGCTGATCTCAAAGGTTATCAAGAGAATAAAAGGACATGTAGATGTAAATAATGCCTGAGTCGTGGTGAACCTTCCATAAATGTTAGCTGTTAGGGCTCTTGTTATGTTACTAGTTCAACCCCTGACATCCCTATCTGCTTTGTATGTTATGCACGTGAGCAAAAAAATCACTTTTCTACGGGATTCTCATTTTGCCTACATGGGTCCCAGAACACTTGTTTGCAATCTACCTATTCATTATTTGAATGAGGTCCCGTGCAGTTCACCAATCATACAGAGATACTTGTAAAGGCTGAACATATTGATTAACTAGTAGTTATAAGTTTTGACTGGAATTGTCTCTTTGATATGGTAAAAGAGATGATTTTGAAGAAAATGTTTTATGAAAACATTTTATTTTACTTTATTAAACATTTTATTAAAACATTTCCTTAGGTAGGGGCGCCTGGGTGGAAGAGCGGTTAAGCGTCTGCCTTTGGCTCAGGGCGTGATCCCGGCGTTATGGGATCGAGCCCCACATCAGGCTCCTCCACTATGAGACTGCTTCTTCCTCTCCCACTCCCCCTGTTTGTGTTCCCTCTCTCGCTGGCTGCCTCTATCTCTGTCAAATAAATAAATAAAATCTTTAAAAAAAAAATTTCCTTAGGCAGATTTGTTTTCCTTGTGAAGAAAAAAATTGCCCATATATAAATAGCTAAGATAAGCACATTTGTGAGTAGAGAAATTCTCTTTAAAAGACACTTCTTCTGCTAAATTAAGGAAAATGAGATCACATACATTTTTTAGACAAATTTGTTCTTAAAATAAAGTATATATGTATATAACTTAAAATATAAAAATAACACGAGAACATGGACTGCATATAATTTTTATTCATTTTTTAAACCGTTTGTTTCAAACATGTACTAAAGTAGACCAAATAATATAATGACCCACCTTTCTGCCCTCCCCACTACCCCCTGTGCTCCCCACTCTCCCCCAAACCCCCATTGTGTGAGTTCACCAGCTGACATTAAAAATAATCTGCTTCTAGCTAGCCTAGTGTCATTTCCTACGTTTCACTTACTCTCCTACTCTTGGATATTTTGAGGCAAATCCCAGACATCATATCCAGTCTGGGTCCATTTATTTTAACCTCAGGGAAATGTGATTTTCTAATTTTTACAGATGTAAGAGGTACCTTGTTTAATTCATTTCATTTTAGTCAAACAGATTTGACAATATCACTCAAATCTGTTGTCAGTTATTTTTTCAACCAAAGTATTATCTGTGATATTATCACAGTTGAAAAGCTTTGAAAAATGTTTATAGATAAAATACTGGTTTACAAATCAGCATATCATCTTTTAAAATGAGTCTCTAATGACAATCTAAAGACTTTATTATGACATATTTAGTTTCACGCAAAATGTATAAGTATATTGAAGCTGCCACAATTTTTAAAAACTTAAATATTAATTTTTATTAGAAATATTAAAAAAATCCAAATGTGATTATCTTTTTGTCTTTAATTGAAGTACATTCTTTTTTCTAAAAATAACATAACTATTTAGAAAATCAAGTGGTCTGACCTTCCAATTCTCATGTTTTCCTGGTTGTAGTCATTTGGGAATCACTTTCCTGGTAGTAACTAGATTTCCTTTTGGAATTTTAAGAAATGAATATTGGCAATATTAGTAATTGTAGGAGATTTCAGAGCTCAGAAAAGCATCAAGCTTAGAGCTGATGTTTGGCCAGGATAAATCGTGGCATTTGAGTTTTAGAGTATCATGTATTGTCATAGAAAATGAATGTTGTCCAAATAGCAATCATTTCATAGAGTTGGGACTTAATGCAGCAAAGAATTATTTTGAAGGGCATAGAGATTTACTTTGCTTTGATATGATAAATAGTGGACACAGACATTATGAACTAGTTCATTTAAAGCACATATTTCAAGAAATATAAATCATCTTTCCTAAATACTCAGTATTCAATGAGATATTAAAAAGCAGAAGCTTCACATTTGAATTAGCATTTATATTCATCTTCCTTATAACCAATTTCTCATTTTGGGGAAATTTCCATACATATTTCCGATTCCAAATTTCTTGTGAGACGTAAAAGACTTATTTTTTCTGAGATACTAAATAATACCTTAGTGCAGAATCATATTTTAATTTTACCCTAAACCCTTGATTGTGTGTGTGTGTGTGTAATTTTGGTGATAAAGTCTTCAGTAAGTAAAGAATATGGGTTTGATTTTGACAGTAAAGGGAAAAGCAAAATGATTATTTTGAAATCAGAGTAAGAGAATGCAAGTATTTGCTAATTTAACCACATTATTTAAAAATCTTTTCTTAAAAAGTCTACATTTGTTGACAACAGTAAAGACAGAAACTTTAGATTTCTCTTCAGATTAAAATTTCAAATTAATAGTGGGATCCCAACACTACACTATTTCCAAATTTCTGTTTATTCTTAAAAATAGCACTTTTATAAATTAGATCAGCTAGATAAAACCATTTAAGGTAATGAAATAAACATTTGAAACATATGTAAATGAGGAATTGCTTAATTAAAAATTCTTGATGTTGCTCACTGGAACTGAGGGGAGAAGAGATTCATTTTGTGATTTTATGCATTTATTTCAGTGGGTTAAGATAGGAAATGGAAGGTTACATTTTTAGTACCATTTATGTAAACTTACTTTCTAGGTAATTGAATAATCGTTCATTGTGATTGTATTATGTCCAAATGATTGTGGTCACTATTATGGGGTCTAAAGATGAAGAACACAGGGCACTCTCATCAGAAATTATGATATTTCAGAGCATCTGGGGGGCTCAGTCGGTTAAGTGATCCACTCTTGAGTTCCCTCAGGTCAGGATCTCAGAGTTGTGAGATCGAGCCCTGTGTGGGGCTCCCCGCTCTCCACTCAGAGCAGAGTCTGCTTGTCCCTCTCCCTCTGCTCCTCCTACCCACTCCCTATCTCATAAATAAATAAAAAAAAAATCTTAAAAAAATTATACTTCAACTTACTTCTCACCTTCTAGGAACTTGTATTATTCTGAAAATAAAATGTCTAAAATCAACAATCTTTGCTATGATTCTTTCATAAACTGGTTATTTACCAGATTTCCTCACCTAGTAAACTGCAATTGGTTTGCTGGCTTTAAGTTTTCCGCACATGTTTATTCAGTTACTAGTTCCGAAGTACATATTGAAGATCTCTCTTGTGCGTTAACTCTGCCATATGCTGTGTGTTCATTCAGCTTGATACGCGTGGGTCACGGGGAATGCAACTGGGTCAATGGAATCGTTATTTAAAAGGACCAGAGGGGGAAAGTGCCAGAAGAGGAGGACAGGAATGTGGTAAGGAGCATCATGAGTCAGGAAGTCCATGTCTGTCTTGATGTCTGAGACATGAACTCACAGCCAGAAATGTGAGCTGAACACCCAAGGTTCAGACACTGATGGAATACTGAGACCGATTGGGCAAACCCTGAGCAAAGGTGAAGGTCCATCATTGTGCTGAATGGATGCAGGGGGCCTCAGGCTCATCTTAGGTGCATACCTTCTCACACTATTTCTTGTCTGCTAAGTAGAAATAATTCATTTTCTAAGTGGTCAGCTAGCTCTTAAAAGAACATACTTCAAGGGGCGCCTGGGTGGCTCAGTCGGTTAAGCGTCAGCCTTTGGCTCAGGTCAGGATTCTGGGGTCCTGGGATTGAGCCCAGTGGGGAGTCTGCTTCTCCCTCTCCCTCTGCCTTGTGCTCCCCCTGCTTGTGCTCTCTCTTTCTCTCTGTGTCAAATAAATAAATAAAATCTTTAAAAAAAAAAAAAGAACATACTTCAAAGGTAGCAATCTTTCTGAGCAATTCACCATGGGCTACTTTCTTTCTGCCCTGTTTGTTTCTAACTCATTCTCATCTCCTAGACCCTGACCCAGATTCCAAATGATAACCCATTTCTGAGCCCTCTGCTTTGGGATATACCAGAGCTTCTCTGTGTCTCCAGAGCTGTGCCAGATTTGCACTGTCCACAGCTTTGTTCCATAGTTTTTGTCACTTCCAGTTGCTGTAAGGACTGCCAGCTTCAGCTTCAGTCCTACTGAAACTTGTCCCCAGCCAGCACCTGTCAGGGCCATCTTCATCCATGGATAAGTGGACAGAAGTCCGGTGGAGACGTGAGAATGGCAAAGAGTCAAAGAGTGCTCATTCCATCACGTGCCCTCCTTAATGCCCATCATCCAGTTACCCTATCCCCCTCCCCCCTCCCTTCAGCAACCCACAGTTTGTTTCCTAGAGTTAAGAGTCTCTCATGATTTGTCTCCCTCTCTGATTTCTTCCCATTCCATTTTTCCTCCCTTCCCTTATGATCCTCTGTGCTGTTTCTTATATTCCACCTATGAGTGAAACCATAGGATAATTGTAAGACATTTAGATTTTAAAATAGCTTTGGATAAAATGACATATGCTGATCGTGTATGTGTGTGGGTATGTGTATGTGTCATCAAATAACTGAACCATTAAGATTTGTGCTTTTTTTATTATTTGTGCTTTTCACATCAATAAAAAAATAAATGAAAAGCAGGTCTGCAAAAGCATGTGTACTATAAACCCATTCATGCATAATGATGATATACATATGGGGCGCCTGGGTGGTTCAGTGGGTTAAGCATCTGCCTTCGGCTCGGGTCATGATCCCAGGGTCCTGGGATCAAGCGCTGCATCAGGCTCCCTGCTGAGCTGGGAGTTTGCTTCTCCCTCTCCCTCTGCCTGCCACTCTGCCTACTTGTGGTCTCTCTCACTCTCTGTCAAATAAATAAATAAAATCTTTAAAAAATGAGAATATACATATATTCATTTACAAACAAGAAAGTAAAATATCTGCATTCCCACTCTCCAAAGGTTACCACTACACTCATTTTGGCAAACATTCCTTCAGTACCATTTCTTGTGTGTATGTACACACAGATCAGTGCTCCTCTGATGTGAAGTGGAAACCTGAAATAGTTTTAAAGGGGAAAATGTTTGTGAGGCACTTACAGGTCAGTCCTCCACCCCCCCACAGTCCACCAGGAGATATTTGGCCATGTCTGAAGGAATTCTTGGTTGTCACAATGGGGGGGGGGCGGTGCTACTAACATGTAGCGGTCAGGGGTCAGAGATGCTTCTAAACATCCTCCAATGCAAAGGATAGCCATCTCCCCCACTCCCCAGCACACTTGCAGAGCCCAAAATGTCATTAGTGCCCAGGTAGAGAAAGTCTGATGTAAATGGATGGATATGTGTATATTATCATTATGAATGAATGAGTTCATGGTATAAATGCTTTTGTAGATCTACTTTTTATTTATTTTTTATTGTGGGAAGAAGCGTAAATAATAAGCACCAATCTCCAAGTTTTAGTGTCATTAACTTTGGTGATCGGATATATCTATTTAACCACCACCAAAAATCACATAGGGAACATTTTTATCACTTGAAAAACATCTCTTATGTGTTCTTCCAATGTCTTCCATGACAAAAGTATCATTTCTGACCTTCACCATCATATTCTTGGAAGTCCTATGAATTTCATCATACGGTGCGTGTGTATGTGTGTGTGTGTATTCTTTCGGCGAATGAAAGCATTTCATTAAATATTTCTGAAATTTATCCATGTTCTTGTATCAATTGGCAGACCACCCCCCCCTTTTTTTTATCATTGAGTGGTATTTGGTTGTATGGCTATAAACAATTTGTTTATTTAGTTATTTACTTATTTTTGTTAATGGATATTAAGACACTGTTGCGCAAAGCCATGTAACAAGTAGGAAATACAATTCAATGGAAAATATTAAGAAATAGTATAAATTAAATTGCCTTAACATAAAATAATATTGTAACTTTGATTACATTATGTGTAACATTATAGATAAAAATATATGATATTATGATAGAAAATATTTTTGAAGGAAGTTAGTGGGTGGTAGTAACAAATACCAAAATTAAGGATTAGTCAGATAGTCCACTTGTCCACATGAGTGTCTTTCAAAAATTTATTTGGGGGGGTTTGAACATTATTCCTTCTGATGGGCCATCAAAAGCCAAGTAAAATCCAACGGAGATCTGCACAAATTAAAAAACGCCAGTAAATCAGTCAGCAAGTTTTGGGAGAGGATTCTCCCTTTACTATTCCTTGGAATGCATCTGCAAAGCAGTTTCTTAAGCTGGAATTATTTCTCAATTGGTCTTAACAGGCACAATGAGCTCAGACTGTTTGCTCTGAAAAGTATTTATTTAGAAATGACTAAGCTTAGAAGAGGCCTAGGCTTTCAAAAGTCACTTCTGGAGCAAATATTTGATCTAAAACCTAGTAAAAGGCATTAACACAGATACGAAGTACAGGGTACTACGATGAGGTGGGTTTAAAGGCAGACTCTTCCATCTGCCCCATCTGAAGTTGAATTCCAACTCCACCATCTATGCTGTGGGACCTTGGGCATTTTAACTGTATCTCTAAGTCACCTAATTTCCTCAAAAGTGAAGTGGAAACTTGAAATTTGTTTTGTGAGTTTTATTTTTTTTAATTTTTATTTTTTAAAAGATTTTATTTATTTATTTGACACAGAGAGAGACAGCCAGCAAGAGAGGGAACACAAGCAGGGGGAGTGGGAGAGGAAGAAGCAGGCTCCCAGCAGAGCAGGGAGCCCGATGCGGGGCTCCATCCCAGGACCCTGGGATCACGGCCTGAGCTGAAGGCAGACGCTTAATGACTGAGCCACTCAGGCGCCCCATTTTGTGAGTTTTAAAGGGGAAAATGTTTGTGAGGCACTTAAAATAATGCCTGACACCTAGGAAACATCGATAAACATTGGTTTTAATTAATTGACTAATTAATTTAATCAATTAATTAATTGACATTTGATAGAGAAATGATATTCAGTGTTTCAAATAAGTTGTATGTGTTTTGAGTTGGGAATAAAATTCAGGTCAGCATCGGCGTGTGCTTACTAAACTGTAAGTAACTTCCCCAAATCCACCAAGTTCTCAAGTGCCAGAGATGAAAATCAAACCAAGACTTGTTTGGCCCAAATCCTTGCTTCTGAGCACTAGGCTGCATGACAGTGGCTTCCCAGGGTTATAAGGTAAACTGAGGCATATTACAATTTTTAACAGTTGATTTGAGTGAAAGTTGCTTTGCATCGGGCACCATCCAATCTAGCAGATAAGAGAGAGCAGTGGATCGCAGGTGTAGAGAGACTACACGGGCAGCCTGCGAGCGAGGGGACGCTCCCTGGTCCTAGCCTGCAGCTCAGCTCCACTGCGCACCTGGCTGCAGATAGACTTTGGCATGAGGAGAGCACATGTTCTGCACGTGATAGAGCAAAGGTAGAAAGTAAAAATTGGTTTAAGGTCAGACACACTTTTCCAGGAATCGATAGGGAGTGGGTTGTCTGAGGAAGTAAGCAGCATTCTGTAGAATGCTCCAGTCTTTCTGTGATGAGTAAACCTGTGGAGTATTTTACACCCATTTGAACATAATAGATTGCTCCATGAATTTACGGTTGGGACATAGCCATTAATGACATGGTATCTGACCTGCATCAATGAATGAAACATTCTAGAAAGGAAACAACCAGAAAACAGAAAAAAGAAATAGAGGAAGTGAAGCCCTCATGAGCACATAGGTCCTTGTGAGTTATTGCCACATGCATTTGCTCACAGTTCATTGTCGGCTGACATGCTATTGGAATCTTTCCGAGGTCTGCTGACTCATAGTCCAAAAGAAACCCATTCTGTCTTGACTTCAACAATGCTAAGAAAGTTGTTATTCCTTCTATCAGAAACAGCAATTATTTTTACCTGGAAAGTTTAATTGTGAAAATATAAAATTACACCATGGGACCCAGGAAGGGGATTGGAAGAAAAATTACCCCACCCGGGTAATCGGGAAATAAATTTCTCCATGCGAAATATAAAATGTGTAAAATGGCTGCCGGGAGCTTGTATTACTACAAGTTATAAGATTCGTTTCAGAGCACATACACATCTTCTCCCCTGTTAGGCAAAATGGTCTTCTTTTCTCAGGAAGATGGCTACATGAAAATTTTTTTCCTCTGAAAGTTTATAGAAACTAAGAAAAGTTTCAAATTAAAACAATTTTATTTTTTTTCCCCTGGACTCTCTCACTTGGGTTTGGTCTTATTATGGATGTAACACTTAGGCATAAAATATGCTTAAATAGGGCTGCTTAGTATTACCCCTTCTTTTTCCTTGATTAATTAATTAATTAATGGACTTTCTGAGTCACTCTGTAGCCACCTCTGTCACTGAAGTAAGTGGGGAAGAAGGTTTGCAGTGGAGGGCAGGGTAACACTTATTTGCATTAAAGCCCTACATATTGTTATGAATGAGAGCAGGTGGGTCTGAGCCCCCCCTTCACATGGGGGACCGAACAAGAGAGGAAGGTATTTGAGGGTTTACTCCTAACCAAGGGAGGAAAGAAAAGGTCATGAAATAATTGTGAATATCCTTGGGAAAGGAAAGATTATCTGGTGACTGGCAAGGAAGGAGGGGAGGGACAGACAAGGAGGTGCGGATGGGCTGTTCAAACCTCCACCATTGCTTGCCCTGCCTCGAAGCTTGTGGACACCCATGATCCCATCAGGGTAATAAACTAGTCCATGCAGGTCACAACCTGGTTTTTCTTCCTTTCTATTCTTATAAACCTGCAAGTTTCTTGTGAGCTCCGTGTCAGTTCAAGGAGATCATTCTACCTCCCCCTTGCCCCAAACTGGCCTTCAGGACTTTCTGTGACATGACTTAAAGTCATGCTCCTGTCAGGTGCAGGGCAAACCTTTTTGTTTTTGCAGATCTGCTGAGACATGGGGACTTTTCTGAGGTTCTCTCAGTCTGATCTGCCCGGATACATCCCTCCTGCAGCTCTACTCTGGGGTTTTATTGCTTCCTAGCACTCCACCCAGGCAAGCGGGCAAATAGAGAAAGGTACTTTCCACTTCCAAATTCCCCAACCCTTTCTGCCTAGCCTCCTTTCCTGCTCAGACTGGAAGCCTGGCTGGGCAGGTGTGCTTTCTCAGGGACCCACAACATCTACTCACCTTTTACTTCTCCCCTCTCTTTCCTCCACTCCCAGCAAGGGAATGTTCATCACACCCAAATATTAATATTTGAAACTTTATACTACCCCATCACTCAGAGTATGCATTTGAAGCTGCCTGCTTCTCTGACGGTAGGCTGGTGTGGGAGGAAAAGAGCGATAGTAGTAAATTGGAACTTAGTGTGAAATGCAAGAATAAGGCGTGCTTTTTTGCAAAAGTCTGCAATTCTGAAACACTTAAAGCATTGATTTTCACTTTCCTTCTTTAAATAACCACACTTCTTTTTAGTCGCTGGAAAGAACTGCTTAGAGTATTAAAATGAGATGTTACCAATTGCTGAAATTTTCAACCAGAAGTTGTCCTTTTGGAGGAAAGGGTAAGCTTTTTCCACAGATATATGTGATGAAAGTGATTCTTTCACTCAACGTTATCAATTATTAACAATCCTAGCATGGGAAGTTTAAAACGCTGGATATTTGAAACTGCCAAGGAAACACCTGGATAGGGTTAGTTTTTCTTTTTTCTTTCTTCTTCTTCTTTTTTTTTTTTTTTTTAAGTCTGTTGGGGACCTAAGGAAGAATCATTTAAGTCCATCTTCAGAAGCCGACAGTTTCCCTGTGCCTTTGCAGAAAAAGCCTGGGCCTCCAGCTCCTATAAACCGGATGTTAGTGTTCTCTGTCTTTGTTTAGCTCAAGATCACGTGCATTTTTCATTCCGACAGTAAATACAGTAAACAGTCATGCACAGTGCATACTCAGTAGTGTTGACTTTTATGACGGGGCTGCTGTACAAATCGCTTGTACACTGACTGTTGAACAGCCATTACCATTATTTTGACAAATTTTCTAAGGTATTTGGCACGAGTTTTGACAAATGGTCACGATGAAGCCGATCCAGATGGATGACAGGCAGCTGTAGTGCCCGTTGTACCAATTGATTTTTCATCGTGGAATGACTCAGAAAGGCTAAGGGAAGCGCTCATCCGACTTGACAGTGGGAGACCGTTTTGCTCTGTGAACTGCAGGTGATTGTTAATGGGCTGGAAATACTCGGGAGAGGCTAACTTTTCTGGAGCCAATCAAATAATTACCATTGTCTACTCCCTACATCCTTAAAATAGTAGCTGCAAACCCTGGCCTGTACGATTGTGCTTAAACGTTTCAATGTTTATATAAAAACAAAACTCAACTTTCTACGGGCCATGTAAAGTAGATTAGCCACATCATTAGGGTTTATTTAGATAAGGAGTGTGTGTGTGTGTGTGTGTGTGTTTGTGCGCGTGCATGTGTGTATCAGAAAAACTCAATCAGAAAGTCTACCCTATGATCCAGCCATTGCACTACTGGGTATTTACCCCAAAGATACAGACGTAGTGAAGAGAAGGGCCATATGCACCCCAATGTTCATAGCAGCATTGTCCACAATAGCTAAATAGTGGAAGGAGCCGAGATGCCCTTCAACAAATGACTGGATTAAGAAGTTGTGGTCCATATATGCAATGGAATATTACTCAGCTATCAGAAAGAACGAGTTCTCAACATTTGCTACAACATGGACGGCACTGGAGGAGATAATGCTAAGTGAAATAAGTCAAGCAGAGAAAGACAACTATCATATGATTTCTCTCATCTATGGAACATAAGAACTAGGATGATTGGTAGGGGAAGAAAGGGATAAAGAAGGGGGGTAATCAGAAGGGGGAATGAAACATGAGAGACTATGGACTCTGAGAAACAAACTGAGGACTTCAGAGGGGATGGGGTTGGGGGAATGGGATAGGCTGGTGATGGGTAGTAAGGAGGGCACGTATTGCATGGTGCCCTGGGTGTTATACACAACTAATGAATCATCGAGCCTTACATCGGAAACCGGGGATGTACTGTATGGTGACTAACATAATATAATAAGAAATCATTAAAATTAAAAAAAAAAAAAAAAGAAAGTCTGTGTCCAGGTTTCACCTCTGTAACTACACAGTTCATTTAATACAGTGTTTTCCAACCTTTTTCATTATTGACTTTCTAAGGAGAACTTTTAGACATTTTTTCTAATTATCCCATTCCCATTGAAATTTTAATTTCACGGATATATTGCATATATGCTTATTCACTGCAATACATCCATAATTGTATATTATGCATGAAATAGATAAGATTTTGTTCGATCCTCTCTCCAAAAGCCAATTTTTGTCTTCTTGTCAGTGATATCACTTTTACTGAGAATGCATAATTTAGTACTTTTTCCCTAATGTCAGAGTCATTTATTAAGTACCGGCTCTACATCAGATATTGTAATATGTGTTGAGGATATAGAATCACACTCTTGCCGAATAGAAGTTTACAGTCAGGGAAGTAGATTCCACCAAGCAAAAGCAATTGTGACACTGTGAAAAGCTCTATCAGGAGTATGTGCCTGCAGATGATGGGAGAGATTAATTCTGCAAAAGTCAGGGGCCAGAACAAGAATTTGTTGGATAAAGGGGGGGTTCAGGGCTTTCCAGGTAAACAAACAGCACTGAGCATGGAGCCAAGGGGCGGGGGTGAGGCTCGATCTCAGGACCTTGAGAACATGACCTGAGCCCAAACGAAGAGTTGGACACTTAATTGACTGTGTCACCCAGGCATCCTGAAAATGAGTAATATTTTTATTGTCTTACAAGAAGCATTTAGTTCTAAAGTACAGCTAACATTTGATTATTGCTTGAAGACATCTAGTAACAGATAGCTTATTGGTAATGAAGGCATAATTTCCATTTCTGGAACAGCTGTGATTGTAGACAAATCTTTCTCCATGATTTCTCAAAGGGGTGTTCGAAGACAACCTATTTGTGCATTTCAGTACTTACAAGCAAATGTTTGAGGCCACTGATTAGGTTCTAGAAGACAGAGGGGATAGGTTAGAAGAGTTTGAGTAAGGGGAAACTGAGTCAAACCCCTTTGTTTCTGCCAGGGAGTCATTCTTTTATTCCAATATTTACTGAGAACATAGTGTAAGTATTACAGTACTTGTAGTTCCAAGTACTGAAAATACAACAAAATTAAAAAAACACCTTACCTTCGTGCTGCCAATTCCAAGTGAGGGAAAGGGTGTGAGAGCAGCAATGTCAAGAACTAGGGTCATAGAGCAAACTGATGCTAGACAGGGGAAGCTTTCTTGAAAGAAGGAGGCCATGATATGTATTCACTTATTAACATGGAGTTCTTAGGATCTCGGTGTTCCTAGAGTGACAAAGGAAACAACAATACAAGAGGTGCAGACCACTCACTTATAAACAGGGGTGAGTGTCAGGGATTACCAGCCATCAGCATTCAAAACATCAGGAGGAGTCTTTAGTAATAGAATTATTTGCAGAATTGTTGAAATTCTGTGTGCCCCTCCCTATCGCTGCCTTTCTTCTTTCTCCCCTCACAACATGGGGAAAAATAAAGAGATGTTTCCCCTTTATGTGAGGCAAAGAGAGAAATGATGAAGAAAAGCACTAGGAGAGTGGGGAGTTCCTGTGTGTCACCTGGGTTTGGGCAGCCTAAGGTGTTGCACTGGGACGTGTGTCTAGATCTGCCAGAGAGAGAGAGGCAAGAGCAAGAAACAGGCTGCATTGTGTTGGAGAGGACTTCCAAGGGCGGTGAAGCGAATGTCTGTGTTTTTTGCACTCACACAGAATGAGCCTGCAAAAGCACCATCCAGCAAAGCAAGCAACCAAGGGGAGTGCCCGAAGTCCCTGGGAAGGAAGCAGAGGATGGCCAGTAGAGGGCGCTCTACCGCTTTATGAGAAGGAGGCTCCCAGCGGAAGAATCCGAGAAACCTCCTCACCATTTGAGGAAGGAAGATGGACACTTGAGTAAGGAAGGTGGACACTTGAGTATCTGCCAAACCCAGAAGACACTCTCATAGAGCGTGACAGCACCAGCCCCCTAAAGTCGTACCCAATCTCTTCTAATCCTCTCACTTCTTGCGTCTGACCCTGGGTGGGTCAGAACCTGAGCTGGAGAATGAAAGAAGCAGAGAAGAAATGTAAACTGAGGAAGGAGAAGATGCTCAGATGTCTCTCCCCAAGAATCTTTAGAGCCCGAAGCCACCTTGGGGAAGGAAGGAGCTTTCCCTCTAACTTAAATTAAGATGCTCAGTGATGATTTGTTGGAGGAATAACTGAGTGGGCGCTCTTCTGAGGGCACGTCGTAGGCATTGAGAGTTATTGCGGGAGAGATTGGGTGCATCTCATACACAAGCAAGAGAAACGGCAGAGAAATATTAAGGAGAGGAAGGAAGTTTTAGGTCAAGACTCCAGCTCCAGGGTCGGGCGGACTTGGATTGGGCTCTCAGTCCTCTGCTCACCTCCTGCACTTTCCTGGACAGATTACTAAAGATCTTGAAGACTAGGTTTTTTCATAAACGGTTTGGGAATAATAACAGGCTCACCTCTCAGGGCTGGTTTGAGGATTAAATGTGAGAATGGTGGCAAAGTGCCAGGCACAGAGGAAGGCTCAAAAAATGTTTCTTGTTAAGTAATTGAAGTGTTTGAAATTATGGCTTAATAAAGGTTACATAAAACAGCAGCTAATATGTCGTCTACGCTGTATTTTGCCTCAAATACTACTGAATTGACATTTTGGAATTCAGTCTTTCTGTGTTACCTTTTGCTTTCTCTAAAACATTACAACTTTTGCTAATAACATGTAAACGTTTTGCTTTCCTGAAAAAAAAAAATATATGCCATTTGAGTAGAGAAAGCCTAGCCAGGAAAATTTCATGTTGCACATTTCACAAGTCAAAAGGATGCAAAATGATGAAATCCATAAAATTAAAAATAAATGAGTTTTTACAGGGTCAAATAGCACTAATACACAAAAAACTAACACCTATGAGAGGATGTGAATGAGTCTTTTGAAAAAACATTTACATTTTCTTCAAATCATATAAAATCTAGCAACTGGGAAATACATATTTATCAGTGTCATTTCTTGTTCAAAAGATGTTAACAAACATAGCCAGTTAAAAATAATAAAAAACCTTTGTTTCCAAAATCTTATTAACACTTTTTTCTGTGTAATACCCCCATCTCCCTTTTCCATATTTTTACAAAATTCAGATTCTATTTTCAGTTAATATTAAATAACAACATATTCATGTTTCAATGATGTCTTTATAATGATCATTTTAAAATTATGAAAACATTACAACTATTTAAAGATAATGTGTGAAACTGAAACAGAAAAAAGCCCTCTTAATTCCAGAAACAACCATATAGCCACTTGATATATTCCCTTTTATCAAATTCAGTCGTCTTCATTGATATAGGTGTGCTTCGAACACTGTGGTTATTTTCCTTAAAGTAGATACTCTACAGTTTGCTGCCTTTTCTACTTAGTTGTCTACAAAATAAATGTGCTAATTTCCCAGAAGTGTCGTGGTTTTATTTCATTCTCATTGGCATTTGACTTTCTGTCCGGAGTTTTGCTTATTCCCGAGTATGTTAGGAAAATATAAGACCTTAATAGCTTGCATTTCCGCTTATATGACTACTAACGATACTAGATATGAACCGCAAATTTGTTTTAATCTATATTTCTTACTTTGCACCAACTTTTTGCCCTTTTATATATGGGGATTTTAGGTATTGTTGATTTTTGCGAAATTTTTATATGATAAAATGTTTGCCTATTTGGTAACATTTTAAGTCTAAATATTTCCTCCATCGTAAACGTCTCAGTTGTTATTTCAAGAATGACAAATTTTATAAAATATTTATAATAGCAAGATTTTTAAACTGATAAATACCTTATAATGGATATTTTTAATCTTTATCTGTTACCCCCACCTCCCCCAAATGAAGATTGGCTAAATTAGTATCTTCAAGTGAGGGCCGAAGATTTCCTGTGATTCTGTTTAATCTGATTAACAATGTTCATTCTTTTTAAGTTGGCTATTTTAAGCCACAGATTTATAAAGATAATTTGAAAGATTTCTCCAGTTGAATCTTACATAGGACATAGTGGCATTCCGGGAGCGAGGCTAGACAGTTTCTATCTAGGTTTGAAATTCTTATGACATTTCAAGTCCATTTTTAACTTGAAGAGAATGAGAAATTGCAAGGACTTCAAATTCACAATGTGCCTGAGGCGAAGATGGAAGTGAATTTAGCTGGTACTATTATTCATGGTAGACAAAGCCAAAAATTGAAGTTGCATTCTTTAAATAGTATATTAAATGTGTCTTGAGAAAAAGTTCATTTAATGAGGGAAGAAGTTTTCCGATTTTAGGCTTTCCAAATGACTAACATCATTATAAAATGCAAATAATCTGAATTAAAATTAATGTATTTTGTCTTCAGTTTCGAGGGAAACTTTATACGTGTTTTTACTTTTAAGAAACAGGGTATAGATAGTAAAATCCAGTTGTAAATTACCATAGTTTCAAGTTAAAAGAATACATGGATATTTTAAAACTCTTAAAATGTTAATTTCTTAAAAGTGGATTTAAAATGTTAATAAAAAATTTAAAAAAACCCAAATGACTAATATAATTCATCAAGTAAAAAGCATGACCATATTTCATTATAAACTTGAAGTCTTAGAACATTTGAGTCATGAAGAAAATGACATCTTACAAGTTATGATGGTAAATTTATGTGTCAACTTGACTGGGCTGAGGGATGCCCAAACAGCCGGCAAAACATTATTTCTGGGTGTGTCTCTGAAAGTGTTTTCAGCAGAAACTAGTGTCTGAGTCTGTAGGTTGAATAAAGATTCCTTCACTGATGCAGGTGATCATTGTACAATTTTTTGAGGGCTTATATTGAACAAAAAGGCAGAAGAAAGGAGAACCGGTTCTTTGCTTGAGCTGAGACATCCATCTTCTCCTGTCCTCAGACTTCTGTGATCCTGATTCTCTGGTTTTTGGACTTGGACTGGAATTTACACCATTGGTTCCTCTGGTTCTCAGTCCTTTGGGTTTCAACTGAAACTATACCGCTGGCTTTCCTGGTTCTCCACCGTGCAGATCATGGGACTTCTAAGACTCCATAATTATGTGAATCAATTTCTATTATATATATTATATATTATAATGTATATATTACATATATTATAATTATATATATTTAATTTCTGTATATATATTCTGTTTCTCTGGAGGACGCGGAATAATACACAAGTTAAGGGTTGGTTAAGTGTATAAAGAACCGTGTACAGCAGAATGGAATATGTCAATAAATTTATTCACTTGCATTCCCAGTTTCTCCATTATTCAGCAAAAAAGCAGGAACACCGTGTACTTTAGAAGTGATAATTTATTCCTTCTTTCTGGTAATGAATTTCCTGTTAGTTGCAGAGCCTGGAGTTCTGGAGTGTTGTATGCTCTCCACCATTCATGTTTGGCCCATCTGCTTCTACACACAGTCCTTTGTGCAGCTGAACCTGGCAACACACAGCCGACAAATATACAATTCAGTTTTCAGGTCCACTCTTAATCCCTTATCTTATTTGCTAAGCTCGGTGCACTATGTATCAGTGAATTCTCAGTGTATTGTGACCACTAAATCTTCTGATATCATTTTCCCTTCTCAAGAAGCCCAGTTTAATTGAACACAGCTGGCCCGAAGCAATGAGACCTTTGAATACCATCAGCGATCTTTCTTTACCATGTAATCCACATGCAGTATGATTTAAACCACTTCATAAGTTTTGTCTATTTAAGTATATTATCCCACAGAGATTTCATTTTCCTCTAAGAGGAAAGTTGCTCTTTTGCTCCCCAATTACATGTGTAGATAAGATGTGGTTTAGCTTCCTGGGGTGGTAGTACATCTCTTATGGAGGGATGACTTCTATAATTGATCCAGTATATACCCGAAGCTGTGAAATATTACAGTATTACACATGAAAGGAAGTACGATACAGGAGTAAAAGCCTCCAAAGTTACCACTGGTACTTGCATCTTTAAAAAGGAAGGGATATTTTCATTGCAATATTGAAACATCACTTATTAATTTCCACATTTTTCAAACTTCATTAAGATTGTATCAAGCAATGTGCAAGACAGTGGAAATATAAAAATGGTAATTAGATACCTGTCCTAAGGAAGCTCAAAATCTGTTGATCTCAACAATGGCTGTTCCTTCATTTATTTTATTTACCAACAAAACAAAACAAAACAAAACAAAACAAAAACAGGGGTTAAACTAATCATGATTCATTGCATCATTTTATCATGTGGCATATTTCCCTAATGAATTAAAAAATGTCATATTTACTGGACTTGTTTTATTCATTAATTCATTTATTTATTTAACAGATTTCTTTGAGCACTTATGAGGTGCTAGTGGGAAAGACAGACAAAAATTTAATGCATAATATATACCCAGAAGATGTGGCAGCCTTGGGTATGCACCACTCAGATCTCCCTTTAGGGGAAAATCTGATGCATGAAATATGGTCAGCCTACAACTTCCAGAAACAGAGCCCTTGGAATCTGCCTCAGCTCTGGAGCCATAGATGGACAGCTCTAGCCAATGACTGGGCAGTCCTGGGGTGGAAGGCATATCCATTTCTGCCTACAACAACAATCCTCCTCTTAGGGGTCATCTTTGCTCTGGAACCTTCTGTTGGGCTAGTGGAGAACTCAGAGTTGCATTTGAATCTGAAGCTATTGCTCAGTCCTCTCTCTCCTTTTCCTCCCACAGGTGTTAGGCCTGCATACATCTACCTGTTCCTGCTCCCTCTCTCCTTTATCTTTCACGGTCAATACTCCCAATTAATTTCTTGTGCCTCTAACTCTGTCTTGGAGCCTGCTCCAAGATCAGAGAGACCTGGTCTGACACAGATGACGTTAAGCATAATGAAAAAAATTGGCAGCATGGGGTTGGGCTTTGCATCATGGGAAATGGAATTTAGCAATTTTAAAGGCATGGTAAGAGATGTATCCCTGAATTTAACATGGCAGAGGGACTTCTCCACTTATCTTTTTAGAAAGTCTAATGGAAGAATGATTTCATGAGTCCGCACATGACAGGGAAGCCACGTTGCTCAAGCTGTGAAGTCAGAGATGCTGTTCCCTTCCATCATGCAGCCCTTGAATGAAGTCATGCGTGCGGGAAAGGAACAAGCCAGTAAAAATGGCTGTGCATGTTTTTTAATAAGATGAACAATTGTCCTAGGATGAGTCAAAGTTGGTATGAAATTCTCTAGTGGTTTCCAGGCATTTTTGAGGATAAATGCTAAAAAACATAATTTAATAGTTGTTAAAAAATTAGAACGAAATGTTATTAAAATAAGACACATATACATTGCATATTTACTCTGAATGTTTGTTCATCCTCTATAGATGTGACTGTATATTTCTTGAGGGATAATGTTTTGAAGTTTTTCTGTTTCATCCTATTATTAAAACAATAAAAAAATACAAAGCTGAACCTCTAGGTTACTTTGCAGTTCAGGATGAGTATACTTTGTTGCAAATTTTCCTCAACCTCTGGAAAATCGGGAGTGTCTGGTTGGCTTAGTCGATAAAGCATGCCAACTCTTGATCTCAGGGTTGCTAATTTGAGCCCCACACTGGGCATAGAGTTTACTTTAAAAAAAATAAATCTCTGGAAAATCAGTTAAAATGGGCTCTTGAGAAGGAGTTTAAAAAGAAGCGTTATGTTTTCCTGCGGTTGAAATAGAAAAGCAAATGATGTGGGGTTTTAAATACACAGAGAGGGAAATGGAAAATGTAACACAAATAATCTTAAATAATTCCCGAAGGTTAGGTTTGCTATCTATTTGTATAGCAGTGGAAAAGGCTGGTCTGGGAATGGTAAGTCACCAAATGAAAAGTGCTAACGGTGTGAAAGAGGACAGAATATATATGAGAGGCAGAGTGGATGGTCAGTGTATTTAAAACCAGGTGAGTGTGTAATGAAGAGTTGGTTAAATGTATCAGAAGCGCTCCAGATGCCAAGATGGAATCGAAGCCCAAGGCTGAAGGAAGAAGCCTAATACATCTTAAATCTCAAGCGCTTGAAGATGAACTGGAGTGCACATCTCCTCAGCAAAATTTTCTTTTCTTTTCTTTTTTTAATATTTTATTAATTTATTTGAAAGAGAGAGAGAGCAAGCATGAGTCTGGGGACTCATGAGTCTGAGGGAGAGGAAGAGCAGGCTCTCCGCTGAGCAGGGAGCCTTTTGCAGGGCTCCATCCCAGGACTCTGGGATCATGACCTGAGCTGAAGGCAGACGCTTAACTGAGCCACGCAGGCACCCCCTTAGCAAACTTCTCAGATGAGGAACTTTCTTTTTGGAGGAGGGGCCTGTCAAAACAGCTTCCAGAGGTCAAATGATGCATCTGCTTCCCCAACACAGAGCAGTCTTCTCTGGTTTGATGAGGAAATACTAATTTTTACCTTCTGGACATCCGTTCCCAGTCAGCGCATGACTCTTTTAACACCCTCTTCCCCAGTACAGGAGCAATAAAACATGCAAGAGCCGTGTATTTGTAGCAAATGGAGGCATGGCCAAACCCCCAAAGCTTTGCTTGCCTCCGTGTTAACAGAAAAAGGCAGAAGCACAGATGCCAGAAATAATCAAACCATTCTCAGGGCAGGAAAAATAAACACTGAAGGAAAACTGTATTTTCCCAGGACGGATGATTAAGAAATTAAAACTTTTGATGATAAAAGGCTGTGTCCCGATGGCATTTATTGTTGACATTCCTAAGAAAAGAAAAATTAGGGACAGAAAAAAATACATAGTTCTCAAGGGTAACTTAATTTCCTATGAAACCTTGGGATATACAGAAGACAGGGAAACTAAACAAATTTGTTTTGATTTAGAAAGAAATATGAACATAATAGCTATTAGAGATGTTATTTGACTAAATATCAAAAGTAACATTGCATATGTTTACTCATTATTGGTATCAGATCAGGGTAATGATGAAAAGTGCAGTGATTTTTTTACCCTGTTGAAAACTAATAATTAGTGGCGCCTGGGTGGCTTAGTCAGTTAAGCATCCGAGTCTTGGTTTTGGCTCAGGTCATGATCTCAGGGTCCTGAGACTGAGCCCTGTGTTGGGCTCTGCGCTCAGCGGGGAGTCTGCTTGGGAGTCCCTCTCCCTTTCTCTCTCCCTCTTGCTCACACAGGCTCTCCCTCTCTCTCTTTCTCAAATAAATAAATAAATCTTTAAAAAACCCTTATAATTAATATTATGGTTATATATTAGTGCAAACATAGCTCCCCCGGGCACGCCCCAAAGTTAGGTGTGGACATGGGATTTACTTTGCTCATTAACAGTGATGGGTGTCACTTGCAGGTGAGAGCTAATGCCCAGTGCATGACTTGCGATGCCCCCTGTTTTTTTTCCATCTTGGCCATTGTCAGAGCCCTGCGATGTGGTGTGGAATCCAGAAAAAGGATGATGCACAGAAGAGCAAGGTTTAGCCAAACCGCTATAGTTCTAAGTCACTGCATTTGGGGTTGTTAATGGCCAAGCATAACCTAGATTCTCCTGATGGTTGTAAATGTTTAATCAAATCCGGGCATTCATGAGAAAACAACAGATTTCTTTATTCAGTGCCAGTCAGAGAATGTCAGGTTCGCGGTGAGCATTACCACAGCCATTCCTTATTTTATTTTATTTTATTTTATTTTATTTTATTTTATTTTATTTTATTTTATTTATTTTATTATTATGCTCAGTTAACCACTGTATAGTACATCATTAGTTTTTGATGTAGTGTTCCATGATTCATTAGTTACGTATAATACCCAATGCTCATCAAAGCACGTGCCCTCCTTAATACCCATCACCCTGTTACCCCCTCCTTTTTAACATTCCAAGCACTCCTTCTGTTCCGCATTTGTACTTACTATTGCGTTTTAAATCAAAACAGCTTTTTAAAGAGCAGTTTAAGTTTCACAGCAAAATTAAGGGAAAGGTACAGAGATTTCACATATACACTCTACTCCCACACACACATGGCCTCTCCCATTATGGATATCCTCCACCAGAGCGATGCGTTTGTTACAATTCATGAACTTACATGGACACATCGTTATCACCCAAAGTCCCTGATTTGCAACATTGTGGCTCACTTCCACAACCCTGAGATCATGACTTGACCTGAAACAAAGAGTCAGATGATTAACCAACTGAGCCACTCAGGCACCCCAGGACATTCCTTTTCTTAAAAGAGCTGTGATTTTCTTCTTCCTTTTGGGAAATCCTTGTGGGTGATTGCGAGTTTACAGAACTAGGTACCAAAGAAAGCTCTGTTTTTCTGCACTGTAGTAACTTAATTAGACTACAGTTCAAGAATCGCCTTTTCCTTATGCTTTTTCTGGGTTGACACTGACAGTTTTCTGAAACAACTTGGAGCATTGTGTGTGTTTCATATGTAGGCTTTTGCTTATCACACAAAGCTTCTTGGCTTAAGCTCTGCTCTGGTGGCCATGCCTCTGTGCCCACAGCTGAGAGGTTTGGTTTTCATGATGGTGTCAAATATTGCATGGAGAGCAGCTGGTGTAATAATTCAGACATAACTAGGTCAACTTCTTTTAGCTTTTCATTTTCCCATAAATTGTATTCATGTTTCCTTTCTGTTTCTTGGAGCCAGTGTTTCAAATTGTAGAAGTAATGAATAAATTTAGCAGTCTCTGTGCTTTTGAAAGGAAGGTATTACAATGAGAGAAATGTTATTAAAAAATATTCCTTGAAGGGAAGTCCTTAGAGCACAAGTTAATTTTGCTGAACATATACTTGGTATTATAATAACATTATACAACTTATGTTATTTCATTGGAATAATAAGGACCATTTCTATTTTTCTTCTGAACCACTCAGGAAAAATTGTGTGTGTGTGTGTGTGTGTGTGTGTGCTGTGCTTTAAAAAAGCCTATTTCATTACATAATATTGATTTACGAAGAATTTGTTACTTTTATATTTAGAGATAGATGGCCATGGGATAGATTTTTCAAATTACTATCTAAGGTCATACTAATATGGACAGACTGCGATAGTTAATTTTAGTAGGGGCAGATGAAAATGCAAAGTCATAATGGTGAATTCAATATAGTCAAATGTGTTAGTTTATACTTGACTGTGATATACTTTTTCATAAGATGTGTCATTTCTAAAATGAAATTTAACTAAGATGAAATGCATTTCTTTTATATTTTGGAAGGATAAAAATTTACGTAAGTAAGAATTGGAGGCCCATGGTGTTCTCCCCCTCCCCTCCCCTCCCCCCCACCCCACTAGAGAGAAGCAATGTGTGAAATGGTAGCATCTTTATAAGAAGTAAAACTAGTTACTGAAATCCTGCACAATTCCAGGAAGGGAGAACTGAGAGGTCTATTTTATCCCTGACTGATCAATAGATTATGTTCATGCAGACAGTATTTATTTAACTCTTTCTATGGGCTGGGCACTGTCCTAGGCACTTGGGATGCAAATATGAACAAAATGAAAATCCTTTCTCTTGCAGAGAATATACTTCCAAAATAAAAGATTACATACATATTCAGATGGTATATTTCTTGTGCAGTTTGGTTTACACTGTAAAACAATTAACATTTTTATCCTACATTTTCTGAGAATAAACATAGTTTATGAAACTCCCCAGGATTCTGCAGCTAAACCATTGTAAACATTGTTTTATCTTTCTAATCATATCAATATATTAAAATACTGTTTCACTTAGTATGTATTTGTACATTTTATCACTGATTTTAATGGTCATAAGATTACACAGAGATAAACAATCTACTTTATTGATCTTTCAGGTTGCTTTTGATTTCCTGTTATTAGGAAGATATTTTTAAAATGTCTTTGGGACACAGATTATATTTTAGAATAAATTCCTATAAATAATGATACTCAGTACAATCACTGGGATATTTTTAAAACTTTTGTTAATATTTTCAAATAGATTGTACACTTTGCAAGAGTAATCTATCTTAAAATCTATTGTAAAGCTATTGTTAGGTTCTTAGATCTGTGACAATTTTTGTTTTCACTTTCACTCTGATATTTGTTATTATACTTGCTGTGCAAAAAACAACATTTTCTCAAACATTATTCATTTATCTTGTTCCTTTAGCTGCGAGGATTAGGGTGAGAGATAAATCAAGCTGTAGAGTGCAGATTGTTCCTTAGGATGACAAATCCTCTGGATGTATTCAAATTTGGCTTTTCTGTTCTTTGCTTATTGCCTTTCCAGAGCCAGTTTTTATAGGGAAAGATTTCAGCTGCATTCATGAAAAACAGCAATGTGCTGCACAGCTTCGCTCCTGGGGTCAGTGTGTGTACCAAGCACTACGCCAGCGTGGGTGCTCTGAAAACTGTTCTTAACAAGGGAATCATCAGACGGGGAGGAAGGTAACCCTGAGCTACTTCAGCTCAATTCAATACTGTGTTTATCATTCCCCACGTATTTTGATTTCATGTGAGATAGAGACATTGTAACCATGTGGGAGTTCGCTTGCCCACCTTGGCGCATTGCATTCAACTATGGAATATCTTCTTAGTAGAAAATGCCCACCTCAGGAGTACGTCCCATATGGTGCCCTGTGCTCCTCTTTCCAGAATTATGGAATTGTGCCTTTTTTTTTTTTTTTCACAAAAGCTATACCGTAGCATTCAATTCCGAAGAGTGAAAACAAATGAGCAAAGGGAAAAAGAGAGAGAGAGGCAAACCGAGAAGCCGACTCTTAACTATAGAGAACAAACTGACAGTTACCAGAGGGGAGATGGGTGGGGGATGGGGAAACAGGTGATGGAGATTAAGGGGTGCACCTGTTGTGATGAGCACTGGGAGTCGTATGGAAGTGTTGAATCACTATATTGTACACCCGAAACTAATATTACACTGTATGTTAACTAACTGGAATTTAAATAAAAACTTAAAAAATATTTCATATTTTCTCAGTGCATATCCATTGGAAATTGACTAATTCCCTCAAATAGGTCTTTAATATTGGTTAAACAGAGTCAATATGTGTGAGGTTTTTGCTATAGTCACTTTGAATCACCATAAAACACTCTGAATATAGCTCCATGAGAAAATGATGAATGTTCAGTATAGGGTAAATTTAAGGAAGAAACTCAAAACTTGATTTAAGAGATAGAAATGAAACATAATTTCAAGAACATAAAGGTTATTGGTTTCTTGAAATGTATGTTTTAAGTGAATCTGGATGTCCTGTCACTTATTCAATAGAACCGAAAGTATAAAGAGATAAATTCTGAGCTACGGTTGTAGTCTTAGCAGATATCGGGGTGTCCAAGTCTCCTTTATTGTAGTGATATCTGGTCATAGTGACATATTATATCTATCTATCTATCTATCTATCTATCTATCTATCTATCTATCTATCTATCATCTATCTATCTATTTTAAATAGTAGAAGGAAAACCTCATCACATCAGAATTCTGTCCAGGAAATTCCTGGCAAGAGACGTACTGCCAAATACAGAGTGAGTGTATATGCTAGGTTGAAATCTCCGTGTATTTTTGTCATGCAATGTAATGAGCCGGCAGCTAAAAAGGAGCACACACAGATGGCCTTTCCTTCCTTCTATTTGACATTTCTCCTTAGGAGAATATTCTTTACCTTTGGACAGTACCAAATTCCAAATATTTTGCTCCTTTTCCAAATACCATTTGAAAAAATTCCATTTGCACCATCAGGCGATGACTCTCTGATTTATCAGCTCTGGCCTCAAATTACATTCTACTATTTTTTAAGGATACACATAATAGTATGGCCGTAAGTACACTGACTTAAAAATCATTCTTTTGCTAGGAAGAAAGTGGTTTTTCCAAAATGATTTTCAGCACTGTCTTCTGTCCAAAAGCCTTGTATCTGAATGCATTAAGACAATGTTAAGTAATGAGAGGCATGTTTCTGTATGTATGTATGTGTGTTTCAACAATGTCCAGAAATTGCCAGAATGCCTAAGATTAATTCTTTTAATTAGATAAGCTACAACTGTTAAAAAATACACCATTTGAAAGACAAATGCTTTTTTGGTTGAAAACATACATTTTTCCCCCCATTAAATGCACACTTGAATATCATTGCATGTTTTGGAGTAGAAAGAGCTGAAGGAGCTGATTAAAAAGTACTTGCATACTCTACCATAATAGGAGTGTAAGTTAAACTTGTATCTTAAGAAGTTGTAGTTTAATGGAAAAAGTTCAGACATCCTGAAAGAATAATAGCAAAAGGAGCAAATTATCTTTAAATTGCCTGTATCAATAAGAAGAATCTTTTTTCTTTTTTCTTTTTAATAAAAAACATTTTTATCAAGCCTAATATCTCTAATTCACACTGGCCTGTTTTTTTTCCTGGACCCTGAGTGTCTGTGGATCAAGTCCTGGCATTGATAAAATATTCATGATATTGCGCAAATTCTATAAGTTCTCCAGGAGTTGGTTTACTTATCTGTTAAGTAGGGGTAATGACATGCATTAAACCCAGAGTGAGAGTTCACTGAGTATATGTGAAAAAAATCTTAATTTTATTAGATTTTTAATTATACAGTTTCTCTTATTCTGTTATTTAAACTGCAGAGCTACCAGCTAGACCCTTGTTCCTTAGCATCTATATTACCTTCATTAACAATTAATAAACTTCCTGGTAAAAGACATCTACAAAAATCCCACAGCCAAAATTATACTTGGTAGTGAAAAGTTGAACTATTTTTCCTGGGATCCAGAAAAAGACAAGGATATCAACTGTCACCATTTCTATTCAACATTGTACTGGGGCTTGTAGGTAGGACAATTAGGCAATAAAATGGTAAAAAGAAAGGTAGCCAGATTGGAAAAGAAGAATAAAAATGATCTCCTTTTGGAGACGACATGACCTTATACATAGAAAATCCTAAGGGATCCACTGAAAATCTTTAGAACTAATAAAAAAGCTCAGCAAGTTTGCAGGATTCAAGATCAATGTGCAAAAAACCCTCTATTTCTATATAGTTGCAATGAAGTTTCATTCCAAAAATGGAATTAGGAACACAATTGTATTTATATCATCAAAAAGAATAGAACACATATAGAAATAAAACAAAAGAAGTACAAAACTTATACTTTGAAAACTACAGAGCACAGTTGAAAGAAAATAAAGATCCAAATAAAAGGAAAAACATTCTATATTCATGGATTGAAAGAGTTAATATTGCTATGATGGCAATGTTCCCAAATTGATTTATAGATCCAATGCAATCTTTGTCAAGGTCATAGCTAGCTACTTTACAGAAAATGACAAACTGATCCTAAATTCATATGGAAATTCAAGGGAGCTAGAATTGTCACAGCAATCTTGAAACACAAACAGCAGTTAGAGTCTCACACTTTCAGACTTTAAAACTTACTACAAGGCTATAGTAATCAAGGGAGTGCAATGCTGACATAAAGATAGGTATATAAATCAATGGGATAGAATTGAGAGTCCAGAATAAACTCTCACATTTATAGCCAATTAATTTTTCACAGTGATGCCAAGATAATTCACTGGGGGGAAAGAATAATCTTTTCAATAAGTAGTCCTGGGACAACTGGATATTTACATGCAAAAAAATTAAGTTGGATCCCTGATACCATTTACAAACACTAGATAAAAATGGATCAAAGACCTAAATATAGGAACTAAAACTATAAAACTCTTAAAGGAAAGCACAGGCATAAATCTTTGTGATTTTTAAATTAAGCAATTCCTTAGATATGACCTCAAGAGCACAAAGAACATAATAAAAAAGAAATAAACTGGATTTCATCAAAATTAAAAATGTTCATGCTTCAAAGGATACTATCAAGAAAGTAAAAAACAGAAGCCACAGAATGGGAGAAATATTTGCAAGTCACATATTTGATAAAAACTTGTATCTATAATATATAAAGAACTCTTAACAAGAAACAATAAAAAGACAAGTAACTCAATTAAAAATGGACAGTATGGCTGAATAAATATCTTTTCAAAGAACACACACACATCATCAACAAACAAAGGAAAAGATGTTCAATATAAAACATAATAAGAAATCACAGGGTAGGGGCGCCTGGGCGGCTCAGTCGGTTAAGTGTCTGACTTCACCTCAGGTCATGACCTCAGGGTCCTGGAATGGAGTCCCACCTCAGGCTGCGCTCTCAGTAAGGAGTCTGCTTGTCCCTCTCCCTTTGCGCCTCCCCTTACTTGTGCATGTGCTCTCTCTCTCAAATAAATAAATAAAATCTTAAGACAAGAAATCGTAGAGTAACTGTTTTTGAGTGACTTATTTTGCTTAGCATAATACTCTCTAGGTCCATCCATGTCCTTGCAAGTGGCAAGATTTCATTCTTTTTTATGGTTGAGTAATATTCCAATATATATATATATGGTATATATATATATATGTTGTGTGTGTGTGTGTGTATATATATCACACACACACACACAATATCTTCTTTATCCATTTATCAGTCAATGGACGTTTGGGTTCTTTCCATAATTTGTCTATTTTAGATAATGTTGCTATAAACATCAGGGTGCATGTTTCCCTTTGAATTAATATTTTTGCATTCTTTGGATAACTACCTTATAGTGTTTAAGAAACAAAACAAGCAAAGGGGAAAAAAGAGAGAGAGGCAAAGCAAAAACAGATTCTTAACTATAGAGAAGAAACTGATGGTTACCAGAGGGGAGGTGGGTGGGGGGATGGGTTAAATAGGTGATGGGGATTAAGGAGTGTGCCTGTTATGATGAGCACTGGGTGATGTACAGAAGCGGTTAAATAACTAAATTGTACACCTGAAAATAATATACTGAATGTTAACTAACTGCAATTAAAAAAAACTTAAAAAATACAATAAGATACTATTTTACACTGACAAGAATGGCCTTAATCCAAAAGACAGATAAGTGTCAGTGAGGCTGTGGAAAAACCACATCCCTCATATACTGTTAATAGGAATATAAAATGGTTCAGCCTCTTTGAAAAACAGTTCTAAGATCCCTCAGAATGTTAAACATAGAGTGACCATACGAACCAGCAATTCCACTCCTATACATACTAAGGTAAATAAAAACATATGCACATGCAAAGGCTTGTACATGCGTGTCATAGCAGCATATTCCTAACAGCCTAAAGGAAGGAACAACCCCAATGTCTATGCTGAATGCATTTAAGAATATGTGGTATCTTCCTATGATGGAGTACTATTTGTCAATGAAAAGAAAGGAAGTACTGACACACGCTCCAGCATGGATGGACCTTGAAAACATGCTTAAGTAAAAGAAACAAGTTGCAAAAGGCCACATATTGTGTGATTCCATTTATATGAAATATTCAGAAAAGGCAAATTAATAGAGATAGAAACTATTAGAAGTTGCTAGGGCTAACGAAGAGGGAGGGAATGGGGAGTAAATGGATCATGGTTCACAACGATGTGAACACACTAAAAACCACTGAATGGTATATTTTTAATGGGTGAATTGTGCGGTATGTAAATTATATCTCAATAAAACTGTTAAAAGTGGATTTAATGAAAGGAAGTGGCCGTTAGCTTCTGTGGCATGGAAACATTTTACATCAGAACATACTTCTTATATGATGCAAGCATATGTAGTCAAGATATATCTTGTTTGAGAAAATGGCTAGCTGAATTCATGTGGGCACCAAGAGCAGTTCAGTTTGGAGATTTTTGTTTGTCTGGAATTGCCATTTGATCTAAAACAAAGAAAAGTAGACCAGAGAGTCAGGCTAATCCATAACTGATTTTCTAGGAACCTTATGTATTGTCATGCACATAACAGAAAATAAATTTTATATTTATACTCACACATGTATATACTTTATATGTATGTATACATACAGTATATGGTTATACATACATATTTATGCATGTATATATAGTTACCTATATCTTTGTATATGCATGCTTATATTATTTTTTTAATCTGAAGAATTTTAATATTTTGCATTGGATATTTTTAGTTACTTAAAAAATCTATTTCTATATACTGTAGTGACCACAGAGCAAAAGTGAAATTCAATGTGCTTGTGTGTGTATCTATGTCACATATATACATACCTATCCATATCTATCTACCTGTAGGAAGTTTGCTTCACTTAGAATGAGTTAACAATGTTCAGTTGCTTATGTTTTGGAAGCATGTCATTTTCTTTCATATTTTAAAGCTTTGAGCAGAGCACCTAAATAAAGCGGTAGAGCGCATACAGGGACTTCTGGGCATATTCAGTAATGAGTGCTTCTAAAATGAGACAATTTCATCTTCTACTTCAATAGTTCTTCTCCTCAGGGTAAGTTAGGTTTGTGCTGTTGGAAAAATGTTAAATTATTGTTTGCATCCTTTAAAGAATATAACACCTGAGAGGAGATGGGACAGTGCTTCTAAAATGAGACAATTTCATCTTCTACTTCAATAGTTCTTCTCCTCAGGGTAAGTTAGGTTTGTGCTGTTGGAAAAATGTTAAATTATTGTTTGCATCCTTTAAAGAATATAACACCTGAGAGATGGGACCATTTGTATTCAGAGGCATGTGCAAGTGGGATCCCTTCTTCCTGAACTCAGAGTCCAGGAATGCAACCAGGGAACAAAACAGGTTCATAAGAAAAAGAGGATGGAACCGGTTGATTGCTAATATAAAGATTAGCCAGTGTTCGAAAGTAAGTGGCTGGCTTGAATTTATCCTAAATTAGAATCATTGCTGCTTAATTGTAGATGTGCATAAGTATCCAACTTGGTCCGTTTCCAAATGACACCAGTGCTTCTTGTACTCTGATGGAGATGCAGGTGAGTGTTTCCACATGCCTAGATAACCGACCTGGGTTTGGTTTTAGGTGCTCAAATAAAATCTATGTCATACTGGTTTCTTTCTTCCTTGTTTTCCTCACCACATCTCAATACAAATACTGGCATAAATGTTCATTGGCATATAGCTTATAAAGATGGTAGGAGCCACAAAGTTTACCCTGTTCCCTGTTTATCCCTAAAGCATGTACTATACTACATCAAACATACAATACAAAAATGATGACAAATGGGTCAATCTTTGTGTGTGTATTTTTTAAAAATTACAATCTGAAATTTTAAGTATTTTGAAAACCATTTCAAAGTGAAATAAAAATATTTATTTGTGTTGATATTGGGGTTATCTTGGATTCATTAATATAAATGAAGTAGATAAAAATATTTAAGGTGTTGGCATTTTTTTACATTATTAGAACTAAATATTTTACTTTCCCCTCTGGCTTTGGCTTTGACAGAACTATCCAGTGATTGTAAGCAAATGATACCTTTTGTTTGTTTGTCTGTTACCTTGACAATCTCTCAGTCTAGTTCAGGGATCACCCTGTCCATCACTCCATGTAGCCTAGTGGGAACTTCACTGTCATCTCCAAAGTTTGCAAAAGTGACTTAGGCCAAAAGCCATTTTATTTAGAGGTGAGCACATAACCCAAACTAAACTTTAAGTATGAATCATATGACCAACGCAACAACTCTTAGCAAGAAAACTTCCTCTTACCTTTTGGTTGGAAATCAATTGACCACCATCATGAAACCATGGAGTAAAGATCTATCTGAGATTGAGGAGCAAAGCTGAGGTGGCCCAGAAAAGGTAAGAAATCAGATCTGAACCACACTACTTATATTCAGTCAGTAACACAAACCCATAAACTCACTTTTGGCTTAAGAAAGTTTTAGTCAAAGCTCTTGTTTCTTTGCTGGTTTTCTGCTCTGGTGCTCTGTCTATTGCTGATAGTGGAGTGTTGAGGTCCCCTACTATTAACATATTTTTATCTATATGTCTCTTTATTCTGGTTAAGAGTTGACTTGTGTATCTTGCTGCTCCCCTGTTGGGGGCATATATGTTTATAATTGTCATATCCACTTGTTGGATACATCCTTTAAGAATAATATAGTGCCCTTCTGTGTCTCTGACTATAGTCTTTAGTTTAAAATCCAATCTGTCTGATATGAGAATTGCTACCCCAGCTTTCTTTTGAGGTCCATTGGCATGAAAGATGGTATTCCATCCCTTTAGTTTCAGTCTGAATGTATCTTCAGGTTCAAAATGAGTCTCTTGTAGACAGCAAATGGATGGGTCATGTCTTTTTATCCAATCTGCAACCCTGTGTCATTTATGGGAGCATCTAGGCCATTTACATTGAGACTGATTATTGAGAGATATGATTTTAATGATGCCATGTTGCCTGTAAAGTCTTTGTTTCTATAGATTGTGACTTTCTGTTCTGTATCACTCTTGGGGCCTTTTTACTTTTATAGAACCCCCTTAATATCTGCTGTAGGGCTGGTTTCGTGGTTACAAAATTGGTCAATGACTGGCGATTCTGGAAGGTCTTTATCTCTCCATCAATTCTGAATGACAGCCTTGCTGGATAAAGGATCCTTGGCTGCATGGAATGGGAGAATATATTTGCAAGTGATACTACAGATAAAAGACTGGTATCCAAGATCTACAAAGAACTTCTCAAATTCAATATGCTAGAAACAAATAAACAAATCATAAAATGGGCAGAAGATATGAACAGACACTTTTACAATGAAGATATACAAATGGCTAACAGACACATGAAAAAATGTTCAAAATCATTAGCCATCAGGGAAATTCAAATCAAAACCACACTGAGATACCACCTTACGCCAGTTAGAATGGCAAAAATTGACAAGGCAAGAAACAACAATTATTGGAGAGGATGTGGAGAAAGGGGATCCCTCCTACATTGTTGGTGGGAATGCAAGGTGGTACAACCACTCTGGAAAACAGTGTGGAGGTCCCTTAAAAAGTTAAAAATTGAGCTACCCTATGATCCAGCCATTGCACTACTGGGTATTTACCCCAAAGATACAGACGTAGTGAAGAGAAGGGCCATATGCACCCCAATGTTCATAGCAGCTTTGTCCACAGTAGCTAAATCGTGGAAGGAGCCGAGATGCCCTTCAACAGATGACTGGATTAACAAGTCGTGGTCCATATATACAATGGAATATTATTCAGCTATCAAAAAGAGCGATTTCTCAACATTTGCTGCAACATGGATGGCACTGGAGGAGATAATGCTAAGTGAAATAAGTCAAGCAGAGAAAGACAATTATCATATGATTTCTCTCATCTATGGAACATAAGAACTAGGAAGATTGGTAGGAGAAGAAAGGGATAAAGAAAGGGGGGGTAATCAGAAGGGGGAATGAAACATGAGAGACTATGGACTATGAGAAACAAACTGAGGGCTTCAGAGGGGAGGGGGGTGGGGGAATGGGATAGACCGGTGATGGGTAGTAAGGAGGGCACGTATTGCATGGTGCACTGGGTGTTATACCAACTAATGAATCATCGAACTTTATATCAGAAACCAGGGATGTACTGTATGGTGACTAACATAATATAATAAAAAAAAATTAAAAAAAAAGAACAATACAAATAAACACAACAAAGCAAATAAAAAAAAAAAAAGAAAATTTTAGTCAGGGTTTCTATCTTTTGCATCAAAATAAGCCCAGTCTTATATATTGTGGGAAATCCTTCTTACACTGAATAATTGACTTTATCAATAAAGTGTCTTATTTTAGATCTGGATGTAATAACAATTGACTAATTCTTAAAAAATATCCTGTTTGAATTATAGCTTAGGAAATATCATTTTTTCACTTGTCATCCCTCTTTGAAATATTGTCCTTTTTCCCAATACAAAAAATGGTTTACATATTTTTAGTAAGGCTTCACAAATTATTGAAAGTAGGTAGAAGTAATAAATGATGGCTTTGGAAATAAGGATACTGTTGCATTTTGTGTTTTCATCTTTAATTTATTCCTCTGTAGGTAAGTAAAATTTTGAATAGTCATAATATTTAGGAACCCACAAAATGCTCAGAAAGAGTGTAAGAGGCACAAATAAAATTTTAGTATATTCAGACTATCACTCAGGCTAACTTCAGCCCAACTTTCAAATATTTCATTCCTATCTCTGTCTCGCCTTTCTTCAACTACATTGTGGTACAATTTGACCAAGCAGTCCAACATTCAAAGGTACAATGACCTATTTCAGCCAAATAGATATATTTCTCTGGATCCTCTCAGAGTACTAGGCTTTTGCCTTGATCATTCTGTTTTCTTCTAGGAAATAAGACCCATCTCAAAGTCTTGATATCTGCTTGCCTTTTGCTCCAAACATAGACTCTTCTGGTTCCTCTGTTACCAAACTTCACTTACACGTGGGGACACTTGATTTCTAGTTGGGCTGTTGCCAAGTCTTAGCCCTTAATTTCCTTTGAACACTTTCAGCTATAACACTTAGATCCAGTCCTTCCTGTCAAAACTTCTCTGTCCGTGAGACTTCACACTTGGTGGCTTGTCTTTCCAACTCTTACCTCCTAACTCTGTATTGATAAGGAATTCTGATTTATCACACCAATTCTTTTCCCTTGGTTTTCAATTTTCCTTGCATAGATACCGAAAGAAACAGCAAAGCGTTTTTAAAACTAGTGGATGAATTGTGATTGGAATTTCACTGTGAACATTATTATAAGATATGGACTTTAAAAAAGATTTTCAATGTTTGGGAAGTTTAGGGTCAGTGAACACCTCAAATTAAAAAAAAAGATTTTGTTTGTTTACTTTTTTTTTATCTTGTTTTTTAAAAAACATTGAGGCATAATTGACCTATAATATTAGTTTCAGTTATAAGACATAATGATTCAATATTTACATATATATTGCATATATTGCAGAATGATCACCACAGTAAGTGGTAAACATCCATCCTCACATATAGTTACAGATTTCTTTTTCTTGCGATGAGAACTTTCAAGATCTACTGTCTTAGGAACTTTCAAATATACAATATATCTTTATCCATTCGTTAGTCAATAGACATTTGGGCTCTTTCCATAATTTGGCTATTGTTGATAGTGCTGCCATAAACATTGGGGTGCGTGGATGCCTTCAAATTAGTATTTTTGTATCCTTTGGGTAAATACTTAGTACTGCAATTGCTGGGTGAGAGGGTAGTTCTATTTTTAACTTTTTGAGGAACCTCCATACTGTTTTCTAGAGCGGCTGCACCAGTTTGCATTCCCCTCAAGAGTATAAGAGGGTTCCCCTTCGTCCGCATCCTCACCGACACCTGTTGTTTCTTCTGTTGTTAATTTTGGCCATTCTGACTGGTGTGAGGTGGTATCTCACTGTGGTTTTGATTTGTATTTCCATGATGATGAGTGATGTTGAGGATCTTTTCATGTGTCTGTTGGCCATCTGTATGTCTCCTTTGGAAAAATGTCTATTTGTCTTCTGCCCGTTTTTAAATGGGATTATTTTTTGGGGGGTGTTGAGATTTTTAAGTTCTTCATATATTTTGGATACTAACACTTTACCAGATATGTCATTTGCAAATATCTTCTCCCATTCCATAGGTTGCCTTTTTAGCTTTGTTGACTGTTTCTTTTGCTGTGCAGATGTGTCATACACACACACACACACACACACACACACACACACACACACACAATGGAATATCACTCAGCCCCCGGCTCAGGTCATGATCTCAGGGCCATGAGATAGAGCCCTGTGCTGGCTCAGTGGGGAGTCTGCTTGAGAGTCTCTCACCCTCTCCCTCTACCCCACCACCTACTCACACTCTGTCTGTCTCTCTCTCTAAAAATAAGTAAATAAATACAACCTTTAAAAAAAAGTATGAAGTCTTGCCATTTGCAATGATATGGGTGGAGCTAGAGAGTATAACGCTAAATGAAATAAGTCAGTCAGAGAAAGACAAATACCATATGATTTCACTCATATGTGGAATTTAAGAAACAAAACAAATGATCATACGGGAAAGAAGAGAGAGAGAGAGGCAAACGAAGAAACAGACTCTTAAGTATATAGAATAAATTGATGGTTACCAGAGGGGGAATGGATTAAATAGGTGATGGGGATTAAGGAATGCACTTGTGAGCACAAGGTGTTGTATGTAAGTGTTGAACCACTAAATTGCACACCTGAAGCTAATATTATACCATATGTTAATTAACTGGAATTTAAATAAAAATATACAATACAGTACTATTAATTATAGTCACCATGCTGTATGTTAAATCGTCATGACTAATTTAATTTATAAGTGGAAATTTGTACCATTTGACCCCTTCCCCCATCTTGCCCACCCCAGCTCCTGCCTTTGGCAGCAACCAATTTGTTCTCTGTACATTCATTTTTTTTTTTTTTTTTAGATTCCACATATAAGTGAGATCATACGGTATTTGTCCTTCTCTGACTTATTTCACTTAGCATAATGCTTTCAAGGTCCTCCATGTTGTTGCAAATGGCAAGGTTTCCTTCTTTTTTATGGCTGAATGATATTCCATTGTATATACATATGCCACATTTTCTTTATCTGTTCATCCATGAATGGACACTTAGGTTGCTTCTACGTCTTGGCTGTTGTAAATAAAGTTGCAATGAATGTGGGAGTGCAGATATCTTTTCAAGTTAGTGTTTTTATTTCCCTTGGAAAAATACCCAGAAATGGAATTACTGGACCACATGGTAGTTCTATTTTTATTTTCTTGAGGAATTTTCATATTTTCATTTGGCTACACCAATTTACATTCCTACCAATACTGTATGAGGGTTCCCTTTTCTCCACATCCTCACCGACACTTGTTAATTCTTGTCTTCTTGGTAATAGAAATCTTAACAGTGTGAGGTTATATTTTATTATGGTTTTGATTTGAATTTCATGATTATTAGTGATATTGAGCACCTTTTTATGTACTTCTTGGCCATTTGTATGTCTTTGAGAAAATGTCTATTTAGATCCTCTGTCCATTTTAAAATTGGACTCTTTGGGTTGCTGTTGTTGTTGTTGGAGTTGTTGTTTGCTATCAAGTTATATACATTCTTTGTATCTTTTGAATATCAATCCCTTATCAGTGTATGATTTGCAAATATTTTATCCCATTCTGTAGTTTGCCTCTTTTTAATTTTATTTTTTAAATTTTTAATATTTTTAACGGTTTTTATTACGTTATGTCACCGTACAGTACATCAGTTTTTGATGTAGTGCTCCATGATTCATTGTTTGCATCTTCTTTTTGTTAGGGCTTCTTTTACTATGCAGAAGCATTTTAGTGTGATGTAGTCCTGCTATCCTTTTTATTAAATATATGAACTTATTATGTAATAGCTAGTAATTTCAAGTAATGGTATTTTTTCTTTAGTCCCCTATTGTTATTTGGTATGAACTTCTAAATTTTATCACTATTAATGGTGAGGAAAATCAAGTCAATAATAATCACATTTAGAGAAATAATCATAGAATGCATATGACCCAACGTATATGAACCATACCATCAATTTAGCAGTAAATTATGATTGTTATTTTTTAAGCTTTGTGTGTTAGCCTGACCTTTGGGGGAATAATGTTTTCTTTGGTCTGCTCTGAAACCAGGAAATTACTCTTTTTGCATCGACTTTCCTGAACTTACAAATACTTATTATCCTGTACCTGTCCTCCCCTTTCCCAATTAAATGGTGGTATGGTTTGATAAGACAGTCAAAAATTCAAAGTGCCATATGGAGACCTCTCCTCCCCTGGGAGAGCTGGAAAGCAAGAGTGGGAGAACAGAGAAGGAATGGTTATAAATACAGTTATTGGGACCTAAAGAGGAGCTGCAGTGAGGGAGGGTAGAAAGAAGTGTGATGTGAAGCAGGAAGGATGATAAACAAACTGATGGACTGGGGATGTGCATTAGGACATTCAAAGATCTTAGGGCAACAGAGCCCCTGACCAGAACATCGTTACTGAGGATGGAACTGGAAGAGTGATGCCTGCCTCTCTCTCTCCCTCTTTCTTCCTCTGTTCCTTTATTTTCCTTTTAACCTTTTAAATTTTTTAAAGGAAAATTTAAGAAGGTTTCTCTACATATACTATTTTATTATAGTTTCGAGATGTTTGAAATCAACTTAGAAGAAGATGGACTTCAAAGTCTAAGTAATGAAGTATGGAATTAATGCAGAAAATGTTAAAGTTATGTGCCTTATGGCAACTTACAAATAGCATTTCAAATTGATCCCCTGATATAAGCTGATTCTGCTTCAAGATCTGCAAACCAGAAGAAGAACAGATTTAGATAAAAATAAATTAGTTTGCAATGACAATAATTTTGGTCTGGCTGATTTCAACTTCTTAAAAATTGGAAAATGATTCTTGTCTTTTGACACAGCCAGAATTAATGCCGATGAATGGGAACTGTTGCAAGATAAGAAAGTGTCATCCATTCATTGTGACAAGAAAACTATACTCATTTGTTTGCTTGGGATCTTACAGTCACTTTTCATGTGAAGAATTAATTGAATGCATGAAGCATCTTAAGTTGAAGTCGAAATGAACGTTTCTTTGCTACCCCTTGAGTAAGAATACCCTGAGTGACATGACTCTCCAGTCAATGGTGTTCCATATAAAGTAATCAACTGGCTTTTTTCCTACGTACAGATTGGTTAAGCAATTGGACACTTTTCACTGCTTATTTTGTGTATTAAGGCATAGGTTAGGCAAAAGTTCACTAAAGCTATTGACTCATCTGCATATGAAATGTCAAGTGCTATCCAGGAGAAAGAGCTAAATGTTCCACAGCATTGCGAATTTGCCTAATAGCCGAGGGAGTGCATAATTTACCATTTACTCGTTAAAACTCGTTGCAATATTTTCACTTTTTATACACTTTACAAGTCAATTGAAATAAAAACTGCAGGAGTTTTATGCAGTAGAAAAAATAGAACTAGACTTTGCCGTTTGAATATTATCGTAGAATGCCAGAATGTTAGAGTCTGCAAGTCATGACAGTGATTCAGTGAAGACAGATATGAAGTTCCAGATGGGAACTTTCTAATCAATTCTTATTTATACCTACTGTAAAATGGTGCCTTCGCAAGCAAAGAGTACAATGCACCATTGGGCGGCATCTAACATTTTGTGCCATGCCTATAATAACTGAGAGTTCTCAAAAGAAGCCAGATAAAGTCAACACATTGGAAATGAGCATGTTGCTACGTGCATGCCATCCTCAGAATTTCAATCAAGATGTGGTTGAAAATATTAAGAAAGAATTCTTGTGATAGGTATAGAAATGAGTTAGAAAGATTAGAGTGGTAAGGGTTTGCATAAGGGAGCTATTTTAACATAATTCTTCTAATAAACATAATTTGCATCAAAACCATGGGTATGCATGGACAGAGGTCTAAGAGTTTCCTTGCACTCTGAACATTATGTTAAATGCTGTTTACTCTTCCTTCCAGAAAACACATTAAAGCAAGTAGGCAAACATTGGGAATAGCTCTATTTTTTTTTATATTGGAGAAAAAGGGCAAATGTTTCATAACTGAATTTTTATTTTTTAAACTTTTTAAAAAAGATTTATTTATTTATTTGAGAGAGAGAAGGAGGGCGAGGCAGAGGGAGAGAGAGGGAAACTTAAGCAGACTTGGTGCTGAGAGCAGAGTCTGATGTGGGGCTCCATCTCAGGACCTGAGCTGAAATCAAGAGTGGGTCACTCAACCTACTGCCCCACCCAGGCATCCCCACCGAATTTTTATATAAATTTTGAAGTCACTTCTTCTCAGTCAGCTGAAGAGTTATAGAGGAAGAAGAAAGTGGTGACTTTAATCATTCCTAAACTTCTCTATGGTTCATAGCCTGTCTAGTGGGTTTTATGATATTCTTTTAAAATATTTGCAGTCATCATCTGGAAAATATGAATGTTTTGAAATGTGTCATCAAATGATTTTTGATTTTCTATATTTTAAGTTGGAATAAAGAAACACTTTTGAACACTGCAGGCAGGATTCTTTAAAAAGAGATTTATTTCTTCTAAATAGCATCATCTCTATGTAAACACAAAGTTTGAAAACTATTAAGGCTTTGTGTACTTGTATCATTTTGGGTACATGTCTCCCATCCCTTGCTTGCCTCGTTCTGGAGCTCCTCCCATCCATCTCTTAGAGTTTGGTTTTGTCAGTTAAGCACACAGGTTAGTCTTGACCATTCAGTTGATTAAAACCCTTGAAAACATATCTGATGCCTTCAGTCACATACACCTAGTGTCATATCCAGAGTCCAAATAACTTGAAACCCATGGTCGATGGCCACCTCCTTCATTTGCATTTGTAACCCTCCTCCTCACCTCCAGAATTAAGAATTCTATCCAGAAATGGCTTCTCAATTATGGAAATTATCATCTAAATTGCTTAGAAAGAAAAATATCATTCCATATAGAAAACTCATTTGTTAAGACCCCTGTTAACGCATGTTGCTTCTTTGCAAATTAAAACTCACCCCTCCCCATCAAATGCATACCTCCCTCTGAGTAAATGTGGCTCAACAGTTGCCCCTTTTTTCTAAACAGAGACACACTGGATTTCTGCTGCAGTGTGCTCCTGACCAGGCCCCCTTCTATAGCCACCAGCATGTTCAGTCTTATGTAAATTGTAAATCCCAGATTAAGAGATGTAGGGGCCATTTCTAATGGAAAATATGTGATGAATGGATTGGAATCTGGAACAAACCTGCATTTACTAAATACAAAGTGTTGAATGTTTACATTATACTGTATAGGTTTAATTTTGATATTAATCATGCATGCTTATTGTAGTTGACTTTGAACAGATGGCAAAAAGAAAAGAAAAATCTCTTATTTCCCAGAGTTAGTCATTGTTAATATGAGCTTTGTAGATTATTTTTACTGAAAAAGAAAGAATAAACATTGTTGAAGTTACTCAACACTTGTGTATTTTGTAACAATCATTTTTAATGATTTTGTAATGTTTCAGAATGGATGTGCCACACTTTACTAATTCCTAGTTGTGTGACAAATGGACAGTCTAAGTAAAATATCATTCTACAGCTTGAATTTCTGATGTTATCCATCTGAATAATGAATTCTTTGCCTCTCAATGACGTAAAATTTTCCATTCAACCTAAAGTTGAGGCCACCATTAGGGAACAATTTTTTTCTGTTAACAATGCACTATTATTGCTGTTGTAATTATAACCACATTGCTACTGGAGAAAATTATTTTATTATGAATTTCAGTGTCTAATCCCAAGGATTAGTTTTTATCCTCCATACTGCAGTTTTAATAATATAATATATCAAGGGTTTATTTACTGTTTTAGGTAGAGCCACAGATTTGTTTATTCAGAGACTTTCAAGCAACCAGACTGCAAAACTAAGAATAACTTGCAAATTTGATTAATTTTCTCATCTAAGCAGGGCTCAACTTTTAGGAACATGAATACTGACACACAAAACATTCTTTCTATTGCAACCTATTATAACTTGGAAAAGAGAAGAATATTATTGTCAGTGATCCTGTTCCTTTTAGTGTTCTTTTGTTTGAAAAGATTCCTTAACTAGAGACATTATTTATACCACTGTTTTCTGGCTTACATCCATAGCACATGAAAACACTGGGCTGCCTAATCAAGGAAGAAGTTGTTTGACCTTTTTTCCTGCCAACTGGGATTGCAAAAGACATTTTCAATCCCTTTGGACAAAGATGCTTTTTTTAAACAAGTGGTTTCCCTCTTTTATCGTCTGTTAATTCTTCTCTCAACATCCTGGGTTCAGTGGCTATTTTCAACGAAAATTCTATTAGCTGTAACTCGTTGGTATCATTAATCAGATAGTATCTCTCTAACAGCTCACCAGGATTTCTCAGAGGAAGCTAGAATAATTTTCAAGGATGTAAAGAAGTATAAAGTGACTGGTTTTCCTAGATAAAACTCAGTTTACTCTTGGTGCTCAGGACCCAGTGAATACAAGTGTCAGTCCTGCTCTGGCATGGCTACTGCTGATGACATAAGGATTTGGCCACGAGGTGCGCTGCCTTCTTTAAAGAACCAAACATCTGCCATTGACTGTCAGTCTGAGCCCCGTGCTCACTGAGACATATTCCTTTCTCTTCAAAACGCCAGCAGTCACAGGAATGTCAAAGGAATCTTTTCCCTGTTTTATGGGGCAGCGTTTTGTTTCTGCTCCTTGGGAAGCAGCTAAGAGTGTGAGCACACACACGATTGCTTTCTGAGAAAAGTATCTCCTTTCAGGTATTCCCACTGCCCACCTCCGTAGAGGTGGCGGGGGGCGGGGGGGATCCTGCACATACCTGGCAACCTGGATACTAAATTGTGTGTGACCCACCTCTGTTACACGGCCAACTGAGGCCGTGCTTTATTTAAAAGAAACAGCCCAAAGACGATGTTTTCTCCTTATCTTAATTCAAATCCCTATGAAGCTTGATAACCAGACCACACAACTGAACAGTCCCTTTATGCCCTTGCTTCATGCTTCCCAACACTACGCCCTAGGATGTCACTGAGAAAACATTTATGAGAAAGTCAAATGCCTGCGTTTCAATTGAAATTGTTGTTGACCATATCATTTATTACTTTGTTCCCAGTGATTAATGGCCTCCCAAAGGGGGGAGGGGTAAGAAAAGTTGCTTCTTCTAATACATCGATACATATGCTAGTGTTGACATACTTTCCCTCTTTCCCTTGATTGTTAGGTTCCTCAGGTAAGCTTTGTTCTCTCTTGCTATTCTTTTCTTCTGCTATAACATATGGCTCAAATAAATGTTTGTATCTGATTTTCTATTTTGTGCTGACTCAACTTTCTTTTGCAATGGATAAGTTTTCTCCCACACTTTTCTTCCTCTGTTTTTGACAATTTTGTTGATTAAATTTAAATGTGGCAGGGCCACATGGGAACTTTTGTGTGCAATGGAAGTGGTCTGTATCTTGATATAGTGGTTACGTGGGTGTATACATTTGTCAAAATTCACCAAGCTGTGTCCCTTTAAGAACAGGTGCTGTGATAGTATCTAAATTACACCTCAATAAGGGTGATTTTTTAAGAAAGGAACGTACAGAATAAAAATTCATATATTGACTGCAGTTTCCCTTTGCATGCTAAAACATCGATATTGATCTTTACATGAAAGAAGCTTATTATTTCAAAATATAATTAAAAGTTTCCTTGAGAAACCTTACAATGTTCACTTTAAAGATGGCCACTCTATTTGGTAGTAAGCACACAAAAACTGAGTTGTATGAACCTCAGAAAATTAACTGAAAATATGACTTTGGGAAATGTTTCCTCTTTTTGTAAAATTGGACTCAATGGTTTCTCTCTCGTTAAGATTGCAATAAAATTTTGTGTTTCTATGAGAAGTTTATAGTCAATGGCTGATAGATATACATTTATATGTGTATTTTTCTACTGGATTACATAAATTCGCAACCTTGTATAAGTCCACATATATTAAAATACAATACCCACGATTTCATAGAACATAGGACATAGAATATTTTAGCAGCTATGCCAATTCTCCAGATATGTTAACAAAAACCTGTAAGGAGCATTCTTTGGGGTCTAAGGTTAGGGTCTAGAGTCAGGATTCTGGTCTTTAGGTGACAAGAACTCTAAAATTTGTTGAGTATAGTTTAAGAGTTCTCACCATACACACCTGAAAAGGTAACTATGTGAGGTGATAAATATGTTAATTCACTTGATTATGGTAAATGTTTTGCAATGTATACATATATGAAATCATCACATTGTACACTTTAAATATATGCAATTATATTTGTCAATTATACCTCAATGACGCTGGAAAAACAGAAATTCAGGATGGGAGCTGTAACAGTTCTGGGTCACATCTCCCACAGGACACTCAGACCGAGTCAAGAAGAACAAGGTGATTCATTACCACATGTAGGTCAACCTTCATTAGGAGGAGGCTGAAGAGACTGAGAAATGTGGCAAACAGAATGCTTCTCAAAATCAAATTAAATACTTTAACAAGTGGAAGCAAAAGCCATAGAAAAATCAAACCAGTTACAAATGATAACAGAAGTATCAGCAAAAGAGTAAATCATTTAAGCAAGAAAATAAGCAATTGAAGGCAATCTATTCACTTTGAGTCTGAGTAAGAGAGGCAGCAAGAGAGAGAAAAGGATGGTGTCACAATGCAAAGAGCATCTAAACAATAAAGCAGAGGACACAATATCAAATGCTATAGACATGTAGGAGGATGAAGAATACAAACACACATGCACACCCCCCCCCCACACCTGTTGTCCCTCCAAGAGTCTTATACTTTTTGTTTGAAAGAAAGCATTCAAAATACCATGGGAGCATAAGTCAGATGTAAGGATATCTGTAGGTTGAGAAGTGGAGGCGGGGAATTTAGACCACACTTTTGAGAAATGTGACAGTGTGATATTAGCTAGAGAGGGTAACAGACTTAAGGAAATATTTTTAGGGTGTGCAGACTCGAGCAGTTTTGTGATCTGACTGAAGAAAACAGAACACAGAGAAGATTGAGGATGAAGAATGGGTGTGAAGGTATCATTTGGGAAAGTCAGAAAATAAATGGATATTGAAGGAGAAATGGAGGATAAAGGTTGATATATTCATATCATGTGGCTGTCCAGAGGACATTTTAAAGAGGGCCATTATAGAGATTGCGTATTGGCTCAAGAAAGTGTGAAGCATGTTTGTTAGTAGAATGGAGTCACATCGAGATTTGAGTTTGGGAAGAAGGACAGAGGGAGGGATGTAAGTGTATACATACATATTTGTCCTTGGGCATTTGGGAGCCAGGAATAAAGGAGGCAGGAGGCTGGGGGATAGTGAGGACATGATAAATATGTGGCCCTAGCGAGTAGGCTGAGTTAGGTAACTAAAAGATTATCCGTCTTTAACAAAGCCCGAAGTCCTAGTGGGACTGTTGGTTTGATGCTCCTAGGCTGAGTCGAATTGCTAAATGGGGAAGCAGGCAGAGGAAGAGAATGGCTGCTGGAAAATCTACATCAATATTAATAGGCAACACTTCTTGAGCATTATCACTAAGTGGAAGGCACTCTTCTAAGTGAGCTGCATGGTTTGACTTATTTATTATTCATACATGATAAAAGCTGTTAATATCTCCATTTTGTCGGAGGCACAGAGAATCTAAGTAGTTTGGCCAAGATTTCAGAGCTTGTAAATGGTGAAGCCAGGCATAGAACCCAGACTTCTGACGCTAGAGGTCATGCTTTCAACTCCATCACTATTCCGCCTCCCATTTTAATGAATTAAATGAATGGTAAGTGATACCGTTTCACTTTTTCTTAGGTAGCTTTTCAAGGGAAGTTTCCAGCTTGCAGGAAAACAGAAACTCTCAGAGCCATCTGGCCATTTTCCTTTCATCCTCCAGAGAAGCCCTCTGCTTTCTGTAAGGTAAGGACACCCACTCATGTTCCGTCCTGCCTCCATGAGCTCATGTTCACATTTCCCGCCTCGTGTTAGCCTGAGCTGGGGTCAGTCCCACTCATTTTCTTTTTTAAATAAATATCTAATGTCTTCCCAGAATATTATAAGATTAGAAAAGTCATGGAAGATAATGGACATTGTTCCTGTTATGTATTACTATGCAAATGACAACCTCAAAAGTCAGTGTCATAAAATGATAGTCATTTATTATTTCTTATGACTATGCAATCTTGGAAATGACTGGCTTTCCTTAAGTGGTAGGTAATAATAGTTGCTAATATCTGTCTTTATCATCAGCAGCAGCAGCATCATGATAAAATGATCCACGACCAGGAATGGGGGAAACTATACCTCTTCCCTTCTTGGCACTCCAACACCCATTTGGGTCAGGAGTGTAGAACTTTGGGAAATCTCAGAGGCTGGGCTTTCTAGGTAAATCCAGGAATGTTTTGAGGAACTCAGTCAGCGTGATATTGTAGAAAGAGCTTCTGACCATATATAAAAGACTTGACGCCCAGTCTGGTTCTACTACTTGTTAGCTATGCTAATTTGGGCAAATCATAATCACTTGTATTCTCTGAGTATCAGTTTCTTCACATAGTCAGTGGGTGGGGGGTCACTCATCTTGCTAGTTTATTACAATGTGGCTGTGATAATCGGATTGATGGTAGGGGTAGGGTGCTTTAAAAAGTGTAAAGAGCCAAACCAAAATACTCAGTATGTCTTGTAATCTTTCCTACCATGGTCCTGTTTGAAAAGCTTTACACATATTAAGTCATCTGCAGGGTCATTGTTATTATTGTCTCTCTGCCCCCCCACCCGTCTTTTACTTTTGGAGACTTGAGCACGGAGAAGGCCAGTAACTTACCCAAAGCCAGGCAGCTCAAAAATGATGGAGTGAGAAACCAGAGAGAGGTAGGTATTGACTCCTGACAGGAAGGGATCTAAAGAACACTGGATAACACCACTAGGTGCCACTCTGAGGGCACAGAATGACTGGATCTAGTAGGGGAGACTGGGCATGGGGGGTCTATCCCAGGCTGACAGGCAACAGCTGAGGGCAGCCTTGCTTGACTAGAGGCTCCTCTTCAGTCTGAGGCATTGGATGTGGCAGAGGAAGGTTATTTCCCTCAGGCTTTCTTTTAAGATGACTCTAAGCAGCCCTTTGGGAATTATACCCCAAGCTGAAACTCAGCTTCTTCCCTCAGGAGCTCCGGCTCTTGGCAAGGAGTTTTCATCTTCTTGGTTTCAGACAGAGAAACTGGCTTGGTCCTCAGTGATTTTGTTTATCATATTGGAATTTAGATCATATTGTTTCTTTCATCCCATTTTTCGTTCTGTAAAACGGGAAAGAAGATAAAATATCATAATGATCACCTCTGGGATAGCCCAGGCCCCCGATGCTCATCTTCCAAGGCCTGAATCAGAGGCCTTAGCTGAACATTCAATCAATTTCTTCCTCTCCTCATAGTCATAGTTCCTGGGACTTTGGAGAATGCAGACAATTCCATGTATAAAATTAAAATGCAGTAGTAAAATCAGACCATAAAAATTCAGGAAAAAATTTTACCTCCCAAGTATATGCACCCAGGTCCACAGGGGGCTTGACTCAGAAAAAAATACTACTTTCTTAAAACTTGTACACTTGCTATCTGAGAAATACCCATAAATTAGACTGTGACCTTGACTCTTCCTAACATTGTCAGGTGCTTATAACTTGGATTGAAAATAAAGTCACTGATGAAGGATGAGATACTAATAATTCATATGCCTTTAGCAAACATTTCTTGAGTGCCTACTTTAGGGAGCCGCTGTGCTACTGCAAAGGAGAGGAAGAGGTCATCTTAAACCTAAGGAATTCCTAAAAGGGAAACTGTCAGATGAATAAGAATTCCAAAACCAAAGGAATGAATAGCTCATAGGAGCCTGTGTCTTTAGTGGGAAGTCAGAGAAGTTGGAGAGCTGCCCAGCTGGTACCAACTTGCCAAGAGAGTCCCAAGACAGAGTGCCTACATGTAAACTGCGGTGGAGGAGAAAGACCTGGGCTACTTTCTCATATGTTCAGATAAAGGAGTCAGCCATTAAGGACTACTACTCTATACAAGCCAAAATCTAACCATGACAGAGGGTTCTAGTAAATAGAGATGTGCCAGGTCACAAAAATGAAAATCAATGGGAGAAGTCCCACATGAGTGAATGAATCAAGATATATGCATGTTGGGCATTTAGGGCAAAAACCAAAGCAGAATCTGGTATAGCTTTGTCTGTGCCTCTCTTTGTAGCTGGGTATACCTGGCCCTTTCCACAGTATCTTCTAGAATAACTCCCTTGGAGACAAGGACTCTCAGTGTTTTATCTCTTTCTAGATGTGGTCTACAAACAAGTCAGTGGCCTGAAGCAATCTAGAAGACTCTGAGAGCATTAGCAGAGGAACTATGGTCTGTGAATTTCCAGGGGAAGGAAGGAGCATACCACCTTTTCCATCTCGTCCTGTGACCTGGATTAGTAAGAGTGGTCTCTATTGGAGAGTACGTGCAGGGAAGTGCCTACCAAAATAAATAGAAGAAGGACAAGGTTCTGTGTACTTGCTCATTTCTAGCAGACACATTTCTCTTGGCTGACTTTTTAACAGTGAGTGAAGACAGCCATTGATGCTGTGTGAACCACTCATGTTCAAGGACACCCCTGGAATCTATATGGATATTTAGGGGGCAACCTCCAGAATACCAGGAATGGCATGAAACCCACTAAATAGGCCGTTAGACTGAAGAAGGGACAGCGTTTTTTAGGGGCAAATGATCATTATTCAATGCTTATTGTTTGCTGCCTTCCATGTAGAGGACAGAGATGCTTTTTACAAAGCAACATGCAAGGAAAGGATGATAATACCTTTTTTATGAGTTGCAGTGATTGGAGTCCCATGAAGTGCAGTCATAGTAGAGTGGGCTTTGATGGGGGGCATCGATTTAGAAATATAACTCTACTCTTATCTTCCTCATGAAGAATGTAGGGTTTAAGTACAGCCAAAGTTTCAGTTCCTTTTCTCTTTCTTTCTTTTCTTTCTTTCTTTCTTTCTCTTTCTTTCTTTCTTTCTTTCTTTCTTTCTTTCTTTCTTTCTTTCTTTCTTTCGTTAATTCTCTTTTTTTTTTATTTATAATCTTATTTATTTGTTACTCTTAGAAAATCTCATTTTTGATTGGACTCAGACTTAGGGGTAAAAGCTCTCAGAGATGACAGCCCCCGTCTCTTGATAATCTGTTCTTGGAATTTTTCTTTGGCTTCCTTCATTCTCTTGGCCAAAAGTTTAGTATATTCTGCAGCCTCTTCTTTATTTTTCCGAGTACTCTGTTTCTTTAGAGCAACACCAATGTTTGTACAGGAGGACACCTGGGGTAACAAGATGCTGAATTTGGGGTGCTTGGTTCTAGAGTTCTTCTTTGTTTAGGGACTTTCTCACAACATACTGGTGGGCATCATATTCTTTAGAGAGATTGAAATGTTTATGGATTCTGCTGGCTCTTTTGGGCCCCAGGTGATGAAGCACAGTAGTATCAGTGAATCCAGGAATATCCTCCTCCCAGTTTATGTTTTTGGTTTTGGGTTTTTTTTTTTTTTTTTACAATGATCAAGTTGAGAACATTGAGATTGGCATCCACAGTTCAACCCTGAACAGATTTGTGCTTTCTTTCTTCAGTCTTCCTTGGTCTGTAGCAGGAATGCCCCTTACTCAGCAACAGGCAGACACGGCCATGGGTCAAGACACGCTGCTTCATGGGGAAGCCTTGCTTGTCATTGCCACCACTGATTCAGACCATGTAACCTTTCCACTCTTCACCCAGAGCATCAGCAGCAACTTATGTGGCCATATGCTTCTCATAAAAGGTACAAAGTTGTGTTCATCGTCCACTTCAAGTAGTTTCTGGCCATTAGCACCTGGGAAAGAGATGTTCCGCGTCATTCTAACGCAGCCTACCACCTCCAAGATGCCATGAGAAAGAGGTCTTTTGGTAATCCTTGAGGCAAGTTTTGCAAGATTATTTTGAGAATCAGATTGAAATCCATCACATGTTATTGTAATTAAGCTACGAAATTTAAATTATTCGAACATTTAAAAAAACGTAGAATGGAATTGCTTAGTGATGAATGTATTTCTCTTCACATTAATTATCTTTTAAAATTTTATATGTTCTTTACCTCTAATTCTAAGTATCCCCCTAGTTTGGGGACAATCATTCAATTGATTTTAGGAATGTATATTAGTCCCTATCAGAGGTGAGATGTGATGGAGTTTAGAGCTTATTTGGACAGATACTTATTAAAAATGTCTGTGGTCTTACTGGCTTGCAAACAAAAAGTTTGTCATCCAAAAACACTTATAATGTGATGTTAGTTTGTAAGAAGTGATGAGGTTGAAGATGATTTTTTTCTCTTCCCAGCAATGTAGTGTTGAGTCAAACTTTGGAGGTTGCTTTAAGAAGGAAACACAAAATTTGAGACTTCAGGTAGAAACACAAATTTTGCCACCTGAATTTATGGTAAGTGACAAGAGAAGAAATCAAGTTGGCTGGCACAATTTTACTTCATATTCCTTGATGTATAATCACTTTTAGTGGTTTGGATTCTTTTAAAGTTCCCATCTTTCTATATGTAACACATTTCTGCAGAAATTTTAAAAGAACTAAATGAACACTGTTATTGCACTATCTCCCTTTTAAACTTGGATATTTATAAACATTTAGGATGAATTGCTTTTCAGAAAGTTGATTGATTGGCTGGCCCCATTTTGAATTAAGTAGGACCATTTATTTTATAGAAAAAAAAAAAAAGAGAGAGCTCCATCTTCTATTGGAAAGAAACTCACCACTTAAAATCCAGGTATTTTTAGTGTTCAAAAATCAAAGTTAAATTCTTCTCAGAACCCTCACTTGATAGACCTTTCAGTGTGTGCTTTGATTAACTGTCTGGTTGATTGATTGATGGCCCTTTCCTCATTGGGCTGAATTGACTGTGAAGGTGTCTGCAATAAAAAGACCATGCTGTGTATTTTGTGAATGAATTCAGCTGATGGTCTTTCTATGGTAGTTTATAAGAGACTATGGAGAAGTAGGCATTGGGATTTCAAAGCTGTGCCTCAGCTTCTTCATTTTGATATATTTTATATATCTAATATATAAATTCTACAATATATTAATTATAATATAAAGTTTGTTTCTGAAAAAACATTAATATTTTAAAAGACATGACATTATTTAACTATAGTATCAATATTTTATTAATGAAGGCCTAGCTGCTTCTGCAACTGTATAATAACACTAATATTCCAGTTCTGGTTTGTCCAAAAACTCTCCTGGAAAAATGGAGGGAGATACTCTCTATTTGTGATCCTTACATGTTTGGGAAAGTTATTTTAAATTTTCCAACTAAACTTCCCTTGGACTCTGAAACCAGGCTGCTGAACTCAAATTCCAATTCTACATTTCATTATTGTAGGTCTTGAACAAGTTTTCATAACTGCCCTGTGCTCCATTTTTTTCTCTATAACTGGGATCATATTACCTCTTTTAGTATTATGAAGATCACATGAGTTATTAGATACCTAGCACATAATAAATTATTCCTATTACTTTTTATTATTCTTGATAACCCTAGCCCAAAGAATGTGGCTCACATCTACTAATTGCTGGGTGAGAGGGGATGTTGGCAACATATTAGAATTCCAGAAGGCCTGTTCTTCTTTCTGAATCTTGCTATAAGGGCTATTATAATTAGATAATACAAATTGAGATATTTTTCCAATTTCCACTAAATAGATAGTTATTGAGTATCTACCATGTGTCATACTTTATATTACCTTTTAGAAATGCAAAGACAAATAAGACGGAACCTCTTTTTTAAAATCTCAGTAAAATAGAAAGTTTATCAAACACTTGGGCATCTGTAATTTGCCTTGCGCCAAGAAGTATATATAGGGGCCTGGGTAACTGAATAAGTGTAGAACACAGTCAAGATCACCAATGTGAGCTGTGAAGATCTATGGTTCCATCTTTCAAAGGCCCCATAGAGTATCGTTAAAGACAGAAATTTCATAATTAAATTTTAGTGATATTCAGGGAGGAGATAGAAGTTACAATGCCATATGCCCTCAACACCCAGCAAGCTTGAGGTCTGGGATAATCTACTGGAGGGCAGATTGTACGATTGCCCCAGACCTACCCAAGACACACGTCTGTTTATGAATGACATGACTTCACAAATTGGTTTAAACAAGATACTCAACTCCATTCAGGGAATGGGAAGTTGTAAAAGAAGTTGTCGTGATAGAATTACAGAGAATCAAAATCAGAGGGAGACATTTTACTGTAAGGATTAATTATAATATACCCTGATTATTTTTACCTGTATTTATTTATTTATTCATTCGTTGATTCATTTTTGCAACAACATGGATTGAACTAGAGGGTATTAAGCTAAGCAAAATAAGTCAGTCAGAGAAAGACAAATATATGATTTCACTCATTTGTGGAATTTAAGAAACAAAACAGATGAACATAGGGGAAGAGAAGGAAGAATAAAATAAGGTAAAAACAGAGAGGGAGGCAAACCATAAGAGACTCTTAACTATAGGAAACAAACTGAGGGTTGCTGGAGGGGAGTTGGGTGGGGTAACTGTGATGGACATTAAGGAGGGCACTTGATGTAATGAGCACTGGGTGTTGTATGCAACTGAGGAATCACTAAATTCTACTCCTGAAACTAATAATACATTATATGTTAACTAAATTGAATTTAAATAAAAAAATACTCCCTGATTTTGAAATTAATCCTCCCCATTTTATAAATTTCACCTACATGGGTGTGTGAGTATTCATAATGGCCAGAAAATAGTTGGAGTAGGGCTTTAATGAAAGATTAACAGCTATTCAAAAAAAGAGACTTAAACACTTAGGAAAATAACCAGACAAATATTTAATACAAGTTAGATCTTCTTCCATTGCTTTGGTTGGTTGAAATAAATTGAATCAGCAATGGCGTGGAGGGGGGGGCACTGTGCTTTTTAGAAGAAAGATGGTGGCTTTTATGCCAGGCAGACATGGATGGGAGGTGGGGTAATATGATGGGTTGTTGAATCCTAGCCTGTGATTCTATATGTGTAACCTTGGATGAGATATTAAATATTTTATTCCTCTAGTACCTCACTTGCATAAACCAAAAGCTGGTTTGAGGATTAAATACTAAAGTGTGTAAGACACTTGGCAAGCTCTCTGTTAACCTGGCATTTCAACAGAGTCTCAATGAAGAACAGTTATTTCTGTTTACTTAGCCACTGAGATGAGTGTGTCTAACACTGGACTAGGGAGACTCAACCCTATTTTCTTTGGGAAGTATTGTGTGATCTTCCATTCTGGCTTATAGGGCTTGAGTGTTTTCCCCAGTGGGATGTCAATTTTTTCAGGGTGGGAACTGAGGCTTTGTCTCTCATTCTTCAACATCTAGTACAGAGTCTATCTCTTAGAAGTTATTTAACTGATTTTGAATGCTGGCTTCTACTCTACTTACCATCTTTGGTGATCACAGAAGATTCTAGATAATAATAAATGCAGTTCTGAACACAACAGAACTCACTAACAAATATAATTCCTTTCCTGTAATGGGCAGAAACAATAAAGGGGATTTATCTTGGCTTAAGAACATTTTTCTATTGTACTTAATAACAGCATACTTTTGATTTTTCTGGAAAATAACTCGCCTAATGGTTATTTTGCAGATGATTTTTTATTTTAAAAAATTTTTAAAAGTAATCATAGTAAACATAGGGCTCAAACTCATGACCCAAAGATCAATGGCTCCACTGACTGAGCCATTCAGGTGCCTCTGCAGAAGATTATTTTTAACTAATCTAATGTTTATCAGATATCCTATGATTGATAGACATTGAGTGATGTATATTGAGAGAGGAGTTTCAGGCATTATTTTTAGTACATTGAACCATTAAATATTGCATAGTTCATTCTCCTGGCTATAGTAAAGCAACCATGAAAGCTCGCTATCTTTCCTCCTTTAAATATTTGTAAATGGTAGAGACTAATGTGATTAAAATGCTAATTAACATGGCAAGCCACTCAAAAGTTATGATTAGTACTTTATTTTTTAAAAACATTTTATTTATTTTAGAGAGAGAGAGAGTGGGGGGAGGAGCAGAGGGAGAGGGACAAGCAGACTCTGCCCCGAGCAACATGGGACTTGATCCCAGAGCCCTGAGATCACGACCTGAACCAAAATCAAGAGTTAGATGCTTAACCAACTGAGCCATCCAGGTGCCTCAGTTATGGTTAGTAATTTAAATAATCTTGAAAATTGGATTTTTAGGACTGGAATGGGACAAAACCCCACAAATCAATGTGTTTTGTCCATAAAAATCAAACAGAATCATAATGAGGAAAAAGCAGCATATATATATATATATATATATATATATATATATTTACTCAGCTACAAAATACAGAGTTGCTACATTCTTCAAATTCCATAAGAGCATGGATCATTTATTTTACTGTCCCTTAGTTCCTTACACAATAGCAGAACACTTACAAGACCCCTTAGGAGCAATAGTGACACACACTGAGGTTATTCATTATTAGGGGCTGTTGATAGCAGGGGGGACTTTTCTCTGGAGCTTTCAAATTTTACATCTTTCTTCAGTTACTTCTTCATTTTCAGAATTCTTGCAAAGTAGCAGTAAAAATGTGCTAGTTATGTAATGGGCATGTCTGTAGGATATTGACTTGCCCAGCAAATTCAAATATTTGTCTTTACTGTATTTTTTAAACAATGTCATTTAATCAAGAGTAAATTTTGTTATTGAATGGAATGTAAGCTTGCTTGCTTGCTTGTCTTTGTAAAGGTAGTTAAATGAAAAATTTCTGAATCTCCTGAACTCATGGAATGATAATTTTCTGGCGTTGCTCATAGTTTTGTGTTCATTAAAATATAATAATTAAAAAAATTGTGTTAGGGTCTTCTTTGTTAGGAAGAAGAGAACCACATCACCATGAAGAGAAAACAATAATAAGATAATGTTTTATTTATTTTTTTAAAGAAGATAATGTTTTAAAGTTTAAGAACTATCATGTTCCTTATTTTCTAAGAAGTATCTGACACTTCCTCCTCCATGAAATACTTTTATGGTTCTCTTCCTACCTCACTGGTCATTTAGTTATGCTCCTGACCTTTGGAACTCTGAAAAATGGAGCATGTTTTGGGCTTGGTGCTCTGCTGTCTTCTCTACTCTACCTACATAGCACATTACCAAGTGATCCCATCCAGCCCCATGGCCTTAATTCCATCAACAGAGTGATGCAAAACTGTACGTTTGCAATACTGATCTCTTCACTGAGTTTCAGACTCTTAAGTTCTTTAGACTAATTGGCATTAGCTGTTGGAGGTTTAGCAGTCACTTCAGGTTTATTATGTCTAAAACAGAGTTCTTGATTCTTCCTTCAAACCCGCAACTCTGCTATCTTCCCTATCTTGGTAAAAAGCTCCAAAGGTTGTCCCACTGATAAGACTAGAAACTTCAGGGTCCTCCCTACTTTCTCTCTGTTCCTGACATCTGACTTCTTGTCCATTAAAAAATCCTGTTTACTCTAAATGGGCGCTTCCTCCAACTGCTCTGCTACTGCCCCAGTTTAAGACACTATCGTATCTCCCCTAAATGGTGCAATACCACAGACGGCTTTATCTGCTTTCATTTTACTCTTCCCTCACTGCCCCACCCCCTAACAAAGCATCTAGGGACTTTTTAAAAATTTAAATCAAATTCCCTATTCAAAACCTACCAAATACTCCTTTTAATAACAGTCAAATCTAAGGCCTTTACTGTGGCCTGCAAGGCCCTGCATGAGTTGCCTTATGTCTACCCTATTCATACATCTCCTATGCCTTTCTTTCCTCCTTATGCAGTTGCCTTCATTCACACAGGTCCTCTTCATCAGATTTTTTTTTTTTTCTGCAAGAAACAGATAGTAAATATATTAGGCTTTTTAAGTCATATGGTCTTTGGAACAACTCCTCCATTCTGCCCTTGTAGCCCACAAGCAACGATAGACAATATGTAAACAAATAAACGTGGCTGTGTTTCAATAAAAGCTTTTTGGGATTGAAATGGAATATCATATAATTTTTACATATCACAAAATATTATATGTATTGTACTTGTGTTTTCTTCAACTACTTAAAATATAAAATCCATTCATAATGCACGAGTTGTACAAAAACAGACCGTGGGCCAGATCTGACCCACAAAACAGTTTGCCAATCCCTGTTCTTGATGACCCTTAGACACAGTAAGCTTGGTCCCATCTCAGGGCCTTTGCATTTGCTCTTTGGTTTTCTGGATTTATGGATGCTTCTCCCAGAGCATTGCATGATTGTTTTTTCAAATTATCCATGTCTCAGATCTTACATCATTTTCTCAGATAGTACTTTCTTAACAATCATTCTCTTCCCTCTCTATGCACTCAGCCTGTTTTATGTACTTTATAGATGTTATCTCTACTTTGACTTAAATAATTTACTGCTATACTTGTTTAATGGTCTGTCTTTCCCATGAGAAGATTGACTCTCTAGAGGCAGGGGTCTTGTCTTTTCCTCCACTCTTTTTCCAGCTCCCATTGTAATGTTTCCTTCTTAGTTGGCTCAGTTAATTATGGTCGAATGGATATATGTAGTCAGAGCCACTGTTTTTGCTTGAAAGTATAGACTTTATGGTAAAAAGCATAAACTTTATGGTAAAATGGACTAGGGTTCAGATTTTAATTCTGTGATTTGTTGGCTTGGCAAATCTGTCTGGATTACCTTAGCTCTGAAGCATCAGTTTTTTCATTTATAACATATGGTTACACACCTGTCAAAATGGCCAAAATTAACAACACAAGAAACAAAAGGTGTTGATGAGGACGTGGAGAAAGGGGAACCCTCTTACGCTCTTGGGGGGAATGCAAACTGGCGCAGCCACTCTGGAAAATAATTTGGAACTTCCTCAAAAAGTTAAAAATAGAACTACCCTAGGATCCAGCAACTATACTACTAGGTATTTATCCAAAGAATACAAATATGCTAATTCAAAGGGATACATGCACCCTGATATCTATAGCAAAAAACCAAATTATGGAAACCAAATTATGGAAAGAGCCCAAATGTTCATTGACTGATGAATGGATAAAGAAGATGTGGTATATATCAATGGAATATTACTAAGCTGTCAAAAAAGAATAAAATCTTGCCCTTTGCAACGATGTGGATGTAGCTAGAGAATATTATGCTATTAATTACTAAGCAAAATAAATCAGTCAGAGAAGGACAAATACCATATGATTTCACTCATATTTGGAATTTAAGAAACAGAACAAAGATCGTAGGGGAAAAAAAGAGAGAGAGAGACAACCAAGAAACAGACTCTTAACTATAGAGAACAAATTGATGGTTATCAGAAGAAAGGTGGATGGGGGATGGGGGAAACAGGTGATGGGGAATTAAGGAGGGCTCTTGTGATGAGCATCAGGTGTTGTATGGAACCGTTGAATCACTAAATTGTACACCTGAAACTAATATTGGACTGTATGTTAACTAACCGGAATTTAAATAAAAACTTAAAAAAATACTAATAATAACATAGAGGTTGATCGAAAGATAAAGCAGAGGATACATGTAAAAAACTTAGACCAGTGCATCTTATAAATCAGTAATAAATTACATGAATGTGAATTCTTGTCACTCTCTCTGGACTCTAAATTTTGAGGACAGAGATTGTATCTTTCTTGCTACTATACATTCCTGGCTTCTGGCACATGGAAAGATCAATAAATACTGTTGGTCTGATGAGTGAGTGAATGAATAAATGATATAGGAGGTCAAACACTGTAATGTGTTAGGCCTTTGGACATGCAGTGGTGGTATTTTTTAAAAGATTCTATTTATTTTAGAGTTAGAGAGAGAAAGTGAGCAGGGGGAAGAACAGAGGGAGAGGGCGAGAGAATCTCAAGCAGACTCCCTGTTGAGCACAGAGCCTGATGCAGAGCTCAATCCCACGACCCTGAGGTCATGGCCTGACCTGAAACCGAGAGGCAGAAGTTTAACCAACTGAGCCACCCAGGGGCCCCATGCAGGGGTGGTATTAACCAAAGTATGTCACGTTTAGTCAGACAGTCATAGGAATTTGATTGCTTGATACCTCTGTATTTTAAATATGGGCTTCTTGCTGGCCGACTATTATTGAACTCTGAACACTATGTGAAAACTGAGATTCGGGAACTTAGGTAGCTGGTGAGACTGATCTTATGAAATTCACCTGGGGAAGCAAAAACATTTGGTTCTACGGGGAATTAGGAGACTCATAGGCTTTACTTATTAATCTGCAAAAAATGAAATAGTCTGGCATACCTGATACATACTGCTGTTCTCAGGTTCTTGGAGGACACTTAGATTTAGCCTGTGAGGGAATGGCAAAGCTCTCTCCACTGTAAGCAAGGCTGGCAGGGCTGTAGTCTGCGGACTGACACCCAATGAGTGCTCATTTGGGTCAGGCCACATCTGAGAGTATGATGGCTTCTGCGATGGCGCTGCAAGGATGTTACATCCGAGTCCTCTCTGGGAATTCTGACTCTCTCCATTTTCAGACTTAGTCCAACTTTTATTCTCTCAGATTACCCTGAACTTGCTCTTGATTGCCAGTAGTTTTTCTGGTTCACAAATCATGTGATTGTGATGTGATGTGAAAAGATCAATAACCTCTTTGAAGTTTTCATTTCAGTCTGAAATCACCTCATTTTCTATCTCCTATAATTTTTGCCAAGACAAAAAATTAAAAAGATGGTGCCGAAAAAAAAAAGGTGATGCTAAGCTACGAAAACTTTCAAACTATGTATGTGAGTCCAGTAGATGTGATTTTAAATTAATCATTTAAGGTATAATTTTAGGAAAAATTTGAATTAGATGTCTTTTTTGTTTCCTGCACTTGACACTGACTTTCTGTAGACTTTATGGAACTGCAAGAAACACAATTCAGAAAGAATACAATTTTGAAACATGTTATACTAAACAAAAAAGCAATGCTCCCCCCCCAATACTACAACAATAACAGAAACAAAAGGACATCACAAATTATAGAGGAACCAGACAGTGTGTATTTCAGTGTAGTCAAACACTTATTCTGAGCTTTATTACTTGAAGTTCAACATAGTTTGTGGAATATTCTAGTGCTCTGAGAAGGATTATTTTATTTTATT
>NW_024426552.1:18610620-18644010 GCF_017311325.1 Ursus maritimus
TTATTTTATTTTATTTTATTTTATTTTATTTTATTTTATTTTATTTTATTATTTATTTATTTGACAGAGAGAGAGAGACAGCCAGAGAGAGAGGGAACACAAGCAGGGGGAGTGGGAGAGGAAGATGCAGGCTCCCAGCAGACCAGAGAGCCTGATGCGGGGCTCGATCCCAGGACTCCGGGATCATGCCCTGAGCTGAAGGCAGACACTTAACGACTGAGCCACCCAGGCGCCCCCTGAGAAGGATTTTGCTGAAAACATATTTTTCAAAACTTTAAGTTAGAAAGTAAATTTATCTGTTCATTTGAGTTTAATCCCTTTTCTTCACACATTGAGAAATTGTTCTAAACCCAGTTTGAAGTGAAGCAATACAATATATAACCAGATATTGTTTCCTTGAAATCTTGAAAAATAAATGCAATATGTATGTATATTTGGTATATATATAAATAAAGTGTCTGTTTTTTCATTTATTTGTATTTATACGCATATCTATTCATGTGTATGTATTTAAGTTTTCATAAAGATGCTCTCACTTCAAATGACAGAAGTCTTAAAAAGCTTCACTGGAAGGTATCTTCTAGAACATGAAGTCTGGGAGAGGACAATTGCAGGGCTGGTGAGTTCATCTGCTAGGCGATATTACTCAAGGCTCACCCATCCTCAAAATTTTGGCTTTAGCCTCAAGCTCATTCCCTCATGATAATTCTTGTCAAAAATATTTGTTTTATTCAAAAGGCTCCCCCAAATGACTTCTTTTCATAAAAAAAAAAAAAAATCACATGTCAATTTTTAGATTAATCATTTTCTGGGACAACGGATTCCCAAGATTAACTTGATCCGGCTGAGGGTGTGGTAAACTCCTTCATTCAGGGTGAGGCCAACTAGAAGGTAAAGTGGTCCTTTTTTTTTTTTTTTAATGATTTTTTATTATATTATGTTAGTCACCATACAGTACATCCCCGGTTTCCGATGTAAGGCTCGATGATTCATTAGTTGCGTATAACACCCAGTGCACCATGCAATACGTGCCCTCCTTACTACCCATCACCAGTCTATCCCATTCCCCCCCCCCCCTCCCCTCTGAGGCCCTCAGTTTGTTTCTCATAGTCCATAGTCTCTCATGCTTCATTCCCGCTTCTGATTACCCCCCTTTCTTTATCCCTTTCTTCCCCTACTGATCATCCTAGTTCTTATGTTCCATTGATGAGAGAAATCATATGATAATTGTCTTTCTCTGCTTGACTTATTTCACTTAGCATTATCTCCTCCAGTCCCGTCCATGTTGCAGCAAATGTTGAGAACTCGTTCTTTCTGATAGCTGAGTAATATTCCATTGTATATATGGACCACAATTTCTTAATCCAGTCATCTGTTGAAGGGCATCTCGTAAAGTGGTCCTTTGATCAACACTGCAGCTCTGCCAGCCGGGAAGACAAGGGGAGGGGAACGACTTACAGAGAAACAGCAACGCGCATCTGGTACAAATTCCAACTTTCTGTCACCCACATGTGCTAATATTTTTAGTTCTTTTATATTTGCTTTGAATTTGTAAATCAATAGTAGGCAAGTAAGGTAAGGAGTGTATTAATATAAAATTGCACCTTTCCGATCCTGATCATAAAATAATTAAAACAGAAGGATTTTGAAGCAAAAGGGAACCAAAGCAGATTCCAAATTATTAAAAATACAGATATTTTTAAATGGATTTATTCTGGTATTTTTTTTTAACGTGTATAAAAGGGTATTATTTCCTTACTGCAGAAGTAGAGATGGAAGCGTTAGTTAAACAGTAATATGGAAGAGATGTTCAAATTACCTTGGTCAGTCTATTAAGCATTCTACATTTCAAGATATTTAATGAAATCAGATTAAAGTGCACCATTGCATGATATACATTTATATTATGATGATTGTCCTCTTAGTTACCAAGTAATATTGGAAACTATTGGAAAATTGTAAGCATTTTATTAGCATCTAAACAGTGACTAAAGGAGGGGTTTCATAAACTAAAACAACACAAAACAAAGGCATTGCGTTTTGTGAGTTTTTTTTTTTTTTCTTTTTTCCAATTCATGAAATACAAGTTCCTCTCTCAGGTGATTTAACACTAGAATGAATATAAATAGCAACCCGCTTTCCTGGAAACATACCTCTTTATTGTTGAGTGGATATTTAAGAACATGATTTGGTGTCCACGGCTTATTCCCAGGTTTCTATTGTTCCCATACCTTCCTTACTGGTTACAGGGAACCACAAACCACTGAAAATGTCAAGAAAAAAGGGATTTGTCTTTTTTTTTTTTTTTTAAGATTTTATTTATTTATTTGACAGAGAGAGAGAGGCAGCAAGAGAGGGAACACAAGCAGGGGGAGTGGGGGAGGGAGAAGCAGGCTTCCTGCTGAGCAGGAAGCCCGATGCGGGCTTGATCCCAGAACGCTGGGATCATGACTTGAGCCAAAGGCAGACGCTTAACAACTGAGCCACCAAGGCACCCCAAGAAAAAAGGGATTTGGAACCTGTAGCTAAACTGCCAGACAGGATCACTGAGTAAAACATGGGGAAAAAAAGCGCAACATGGTGGATGAAAACTGAGAAACAAACACAGATCAAAAGCTTTGAATTTATGGTTTGCTTTAAAAGTTTTTCTTCATCCATACTCTTTCTAATCCAATTGCAAAATGGCATTTCAGATTAGCATGTTGGTCAGTAAATGAAATGAACGGGTATATTAAGTAAATGGGCTCTGTATCTCTTCACTAAAGCAACCGCAGCAGGAACAGGGGACTCTAGGATGCTTCTATTTCTGGGAGATGCTGGCAAGTCGTGGGAAACACTGGGGGCAAATGGCTGCCCGAGTTTCACTATTCTTGTTGAATCTTAACATCATTCTGCGATGAAACCCGAATGCTCCCAAATTCTCACGTCCTCAGGCATCACCTTTCCCTTTTCAATGCAGCTAACACATAACACAGCTTGGGTCACCTTCCTGTTGATGGCAGTAAATCTCTACCTTTCATGGGAAGATCCTTTGTCAGTTTCAATAGCCTAGGGATTCTTAAATGTTCAACAAATCCATTTTCAGCAGCTGCTTGTCATCTCTTGCTTGAGATGCCTGTTCTGAACACTCCGGTGACCAGTTTTTGCCCTCTTATAATCTTCTCTCTGGGCAATGATCCTCTGCACAGTGTTTGGTACATGCAAGGTCACACCTTCCACCCTGCCTGGTAACATACTCAGACACACACCATTCTCCAAAGCAAAAGGGCAGGGAAGCTAAAACTGCCATGTAGCATTAAAAAAGAAATCCGAAAGAGCAGAATGGAATCACGATGCCAAATATTAAAAATATAGGCATGAAAACAAAAGTAAAAACTATTTTCACAGTTGTCCCTGCTCCTTCGAGAGCACCCATTCTCCTTTACAGGGTTCCTTATTTCTTCTGGGTTCCCCTTCCCCCTCCTTTTCCTTACCCCTACCAGGCTGTTGCTTTGTTTATCTTTCTCAGGAGCCTCTTTCACGTATTTTGTCCCTCCTTGGAGTCCAAGCTCCAAGCCCCAGACTCAGATAAATAAACAAAAACTTCCTGTCCCCAAACAAATCCCACTTCTTTCATTTTGTCCTTGAATTACTGATTCATAGCAACCAAACTTTCAATTGCTATCTGTGATACCCACATGAAAGCATTCTGTTCTCCAGAGCCTAACGTAGCAATCTCTTGAGTTGACGGTCCTTTTACCTGGCACGGGTTGGGTTCAAGACATCTCCATGACTAACAGCTAGGTCTGTTATAGCCACCCGACTCATTGTGCTTACCCAGGTGGTCTGTCCTGCTACTAAAGGGGAGCGTGTCCCCAAAACAATGTCCAATTTCCACCCAAGAAGACAGAAGTGTCTTCTGACGCAAACATTGTCTTTTTTAGCTACAAAATTTGATGATGCAAATTCAACTTTTGCAGAAAAAGAAACTTTAAAATAAGGTTGTTGTTGCTACATGTATTGCTGGAAACTATTGCTGTGTTTTGTCAGGTAGCAGCCCCCTCAGTATACAGTCTGTTGAGCATCATCTGTCCATAGAGATAAAGTCACATCGACCTTTCCATTGAGGTAGGTCAACAGATTTCTTATATCTGCTTTTTCATGCTTTATGATATTGTAACATATTTTGGTGATATTCGTGACAAGTAGCAGCTGATTTTGTTATAGAGATATGTAAGGGTGGGTGAGGATTTTTTAAAAATCTGCTTGAAAATTTTCCTTAGATGAAATTGTGTTGATATTTATATGCTAATATTTAATACTTACATTGTGGATTTTCCAGCTTTGTTTTATTGTTGATCTTTAGTTTTGTACTGTTGTAACTAGAAAACATACTTGGTATGATTTTAATCTTCTTAAATTTATAATATGTGTTATGTCTCTTTTTATGTGCTTTAACCAGGGGATTCTTCTGTGGGTACTTGAAAATGTGTATTCTATTTTTCTTGGATGGAATGTTTTAAAATATATCCTTTAGAACCATGCATTTTGAAGTATGCTTCAAATAAAAAATGTTCTTGTTGGAAAAAAAAAGAACCCTTCAACTGAGGGTCCTCGTTTAAAATAAAGTATATTAGAGGGTGGGGGGATGGGTGAAATAGGTGAAGGGGATAAAGAGTACACTTATTGTGATGAGTACCGAGTATTGTATAGAATTGTTGAATCACTATATTGTATACCTGAAACTACTATAACACTGTGTGTTAGCTGCACTGGAATTAAAATTTAAAAACTTAATAAAATAAAAAATTTAAAAAAAGAAAAATTTCCCTAGACATCAACCAAATAATCAGGATGTATTGCTGGGAACTGTGATCTAGGAGGTACAGGTGGGATGCTATTTGAAGGTAAGACAAGCCTCTGCTATCAAAATGCTTCAGTCATTCTTTCTGATGACGTCCCATGCCTTAAAAACATGACTCTAGAGTTCTGCAAGTTCTCAAATTATTGTGTTAAAAGTAAAGCTGATCCATGTTTTTGAAAGTGCAACACTTGAGTGACAGATAACCTGTAGCAACTATTTTGGTAAACAAATCGTACTTTATTTGCTTTCTCCAGTGAGAAAATGAATACGATTATGTGTCTGAGAAAAGATATTTTAATGCTTCTTGGACATAGAAAGAATCTTATTTATTTCATTAAAATAGTCTCATGCTGGAAATGTATGCATTTTAGTTTTATTATATGTAGTGGAATATAAATTCATACTCATTTATTTCTCATTTGAAACAAATACATCTTTCTTGTTTCACTAACATTGAGTCATTGCAAAAATACTTCCTCCCACCCTGGGTTTGCTACAATTATACCAAATTCTTCTTTGGCATGTTCTGCCTGGAGGAATATCTGTTCTCTATCTCCATGACAGAATTTATCAAAGGGGCTGTGCTTCATGGCATGTCCAGTGACAGTGTTTCAAGAAAAATTGCTGATTGAAAATAATGTGCCACCCTACTACAGGGCATTGCTCAGGTAAATCTCTCTTTTTAATGGTTGAGGGTCGCTTCATTTCAGAGTAACTACGCACACATGCACAGAACTGTAGTTTGGAATCTGACTTTTACTCAAATGGCTCCTTTGCGACCTCTTAAGATGTTTTGAAAATATTCTTTAAGAGATCATGAAAATGTGATAGCAAATATATTCGTGATCATGTCCAAATGCTGAATAACTCAGAATATTCTATGGTGCTTCACCAGGGCCCTTTAAAAGTTATTCACAATCGTTCTCAGCTGCATTTTAAAAAATATAACTTGGTCTTGACAACACTCAATTATGTAGAAGAGGGCTCTTGGTTTAATAATATGTCAATGGGTGATTTGACTAGAATTATTTTTATAGTGGTAGCCTCTGTTTGCCAAAAGTTTTGAAGGTATTGAACAAATACCTCACTTATATTTTAAATTACATGTACTATAATACTCATATGTGAGTTTAAATGAATTTGTATATTTCAAGTTTTGTGCCAGAGTGTTTAGAAATTTAGGTGTTATGTTACTTCAGTTTTTTGATTGAATATTAGTCATAAAGCACTTTTGGAGGGGCTTTGGCTTTATCTGAAAAAAACTATAAAGAAGAAATTCTTATGTTGCTCTTTCACAAGTGTGACACAAAAATCATTTCTTAAGATGTTAAGCCATAGATGTCTACATACACAGACATACGATTTCAGAATGTAAATACTGTTGGCTATGTCTATGTGTGTATGCTAACGGTGATTTGACAACAGTAGTTTTCGAAAGTTTTTATGCTCACATGTGTAAGAGAAAGTAGAATCCTGAACTGGAACAACAATTAACACATTATTAAATATGTTCCACATAGGGATAGAGCTAAAGATTCTAGATTTACATATCTTAATATCTAATTTATTTTTTCTTTCTTTAATTCCAGTGTAATTACATACAGTGTTATATTAGTTTCAGATGTACAGTATACAATTCTATACATTACTCAGTGTTCATCACGATAAGTGTACTCTTAATCCCCTTCACCTATTTCACTCATCCTTCCACCCACCTCCCCTCTGGTAACCACCAGTTCTCTCTTTACTTAATATTTAATTTCAATAGAATCATAGAATGTTAGAGCTAAGGGACTAGAAAGATCGTCTAACTAAAATTCCTCAATCAATATAGATTGAAAGAGAAGCCCAGAGGTGGAATGCCTTCTCTATGGGCATTTGAGGAGCCCAGGTTGTATTCTTACAGTTGCACCTCACTGCTTCCCATCCAGAGCTAAGGCTTTCCATATCATGACTCTAGGTTTTTTAGCCAAGAAGCTGCAGGCTGCAGTGCCCAAGGGCTAAGCCATGACAGCCCTTAGTGGCTCATTTTCTTTGTCCATGGTGAAAACACTGTGAATAATGCATGTGTAGGCATGGAATTGCTTAGCAGCAAAACCAGACACTCTGGACCAGGGGTAATACTTACCTGGGCACTGGAAGAAAATCATCATTGAAATTTGTGGTAGTGGGTGAAGATTTTTTGAAAAAGCGTTCCATACAGAAATTGTGTATACGTGTGTGTGTGTGTGTGTGTGTGTGTGTGTGTTCCCTGTTAGTAGGGCCACTAAATATCACTTTTTAAATCCCTCTTTCCACCTCACTTCCCTCACCTCCCACCACCCACATCCCTTCCCTCTCTATCACTGAAAGAGAAGAAGCCATTCTTTGCATTTTGGAGGTCGTTCCAGTAGATGTATTTACTAGCCTTACATCGAAGGAGCATTTATTGCTTCACATATTTGCCCAGACTCACTAGTTGGAAATGCCATAAAACAGGAATTTTTATCATTTTTTGTACCCTGAACAAAGGATGACACTCAGGGACACCCAATAAATACTTGTTGAATGAAATGGTAGTTGACAGAAGCTCAGAAGAAATACAGTTGTTAGTAAAAGAAACCCTAGGTTTAAGATTCTGAATCCTGAAAAAAATTCAGTCACAATTATCCATGGACTGACATTCCATTCTAACACAAGGAAGCTCAAATTTCGAGAGGACTGGGTGTAATACTGAACCAAGGGATAAAAATACAGAGAATTCACTCAGAGAACACCTCCACATTTCCCTTAACATTATATGACTAATGATTTCACAAATTTCCTGGTGAAAAAAGGCAAAGAAATTGTCTAATAAAATATAATCAACTGTTCTATAATTTTATTTTAATAATTCACTTCTTTAGAAAACACTTCTACATCACAGTTTAAATAATTCTTCGCTAATACTAATTACTTCATAAAGTCTTTATAAAAAAATTCTTAAGGTACTTTGGGAAGTCTCTAGTTGGGCCAGAAAGCGGTTGCTAGACAAGATTTTGTTACTTAGGTTAGGAAGAACAGATAAAGAGCAGATCATACCTCAGGGGCTGGTAAGGTTCGGCTTCTATTTCTGTTCCACCTTGGCTACACCTGCGCCAGCCACATACACAAATACAAGTACGAATACAGTCAACTTGAAAGAACTCAGTACATTAAATTCCTATGGCTGCTGTGACAAATCACCACAAACGTAGTGGAGAAAACAACACAAATATATTCTCTTACAGTTCTGGAAGGCAAACATTTAAAATGGATCTTACTGGACTAAAATCAAGTTTCTGTCAAAGCTGCATTCTTTCTGGAAGCTCTGCGGGAGAATTTGTTTCCCTCACTTCTCTAGCTTAGAGACTACCTGCGTTCCTTGGCTTGTGGCCCCATGATCCATCTTCAAAGCCAGCTGTTTAACATCTTCCAATTTCTCACTACTTCTGTCATCATATCATTTGTTTTTTTTAAAAATATTTATTTATTTATGAGAGAGAGAGAGAGAGAAAGAGAGAGAATGTTCGTGGGGGTAGGGACAGAGGGAGAGGGAGAGAAATCCTAAAGCAGACTCCCCTCTAAGCATGGAGACTGATGTGGGGCTTGATCCCAGGACCCTAAGACATGACCTGAGCTGAAATCAAGAGTTGGATGCTTAACCAACTGAGCCACCCTGGCGCCCCATCACATCAGGTTTTCTTAATCTAACTCTACTTCCTTCCTAGTATATGGCATCTCATGATCAAATTTGGCTCACCTACGTAATCCAAGACAATCTCTCAACTCAAGATCCTTAACTTAGATCTACAAAGTCCTTTTAGCCATGTAAAGTAACAGATTCATGGACTCTGGGGATTAAGATATCTTTGCGGGGGACGTTTTTCAGTCTACTACACTCAAGGATTTTTTTCTATGATGAGAGAAACTCTAGATTGTTACAAAAATCAGAAAATTCCTGTCATACCAGTTTATTGTTCTACACCAATTCCCAACCATGTGGGGAATGATGGAGGAGGTACTGTTAGATAAAATTCGTAAGAACTTAATACACAAAAGACATTTAATAAATATACATTGTATGAATAATTGAACATTTTCAGTGGAATTCTTGATTTTTACTTTGAATCAAAAGTAAGAAAATCAAAGCAAGATTCTTTATCTCTCTGACCTCAGTTATGATGACTAACATGTGGAAGAAGGCAGTAACAAATGCAAAAGAAGAGAATCTACGCCATTTTATTTTAAACTATAAGACACCAGACATGGCTGAAAATCTCTTCTGATAGAATTAAATGAAGACAGAACTCAAAATCTGTGGCTCTTTCTTAAGAGATTTTGGGAGACAAGCTTAATTTTATGGGTTAAAAATTATTTCTTTTTGGTAAACTTTGACTATTAATAACCTCTTCGTATCAATCAATGCGGGTAAGCCCAAATAAAGATTTAATAAGACAATGGAACAGAGTACTTGGCAGGTGTAGTTGGTTGACAACAAAGCTAACACTGAATTAATTGACATGCAAAGGTTTGCATATGCCTATGGCTTCTAGATTAAAGACTTCAACATGATGCATTTCTAAATTCTTCCGCTGTATTTTTTCTTGAGCTTGATGCTTATTAGAAGGAGTGTTAATATAGCAGTGCCAGGATATTTAGTTCTCCACAATATGTTAGATTAGAGAAATTAACAACAGAGCTAAAAATAAAGCTTTTCAATTTCCCAACCTTTTCCTAGTTCCAACACAATTTGATATAGGTTTGCATTTTAGAACTGAAGACCGTTCTATCAACATAAATATTTTTATTGATTGCTTCTTGATTTTTTTTTCATTTCTTTGGTAACTTACAAATATTCATACATACTGGAACTCTGCTAATCTTTGATTCAAAATGCATCATCATTTAGATTTACTAAGGCTTGATGCATGACCACATCTTTAGCAATTTGTCCCTCGATCACTCTAATTTGGCTTTATCTTTTGAATCAACGCATCCCATATTTGGTGTAGCCATGAATGAAATTTACGCTGGAGCAAAGAGAAGTGGACCAGTACTTCAGGGCACACTGATAATAGCACCCTTGTGACCAACCAGCAAGATTAATTCCCATTTCTGCCAATAAGGGGAAATTGCCAAAGTTCTCACCTTTTTGACCAGGCATCATTTTATGGTGTCCCAAGTGCCCCATTCTGTCTGCTTTTGTTCTAACTTAACCACTAATAGATGTATTTTAAAGGGAGAATAAAAGGAAAGCTCAGAAATTCAGTGCACAGACATTTTAACTCTACAGTTACATTTATTAACCTCTTTCTCTAAACTGTTCAGGTTCTTTTTTTAATTGAGTATTCCCTTCCTTAATTTAGTATTTATGTTCATATTTTACCTGCTTACAAAAGGAATAAGAAGTTGTCTAGAATAAAAGTATTAAAGCAAAAAATAGAGACTAAACATGCTATGGAGATACGTGTCAGGCCTGTTTCTAAGTATTTTATATGTATTATCTCATTAAATCTTCATAAAAACCCTATGAAGTAAGTACTGTTTTTATCTCCACTTCATAGACAGGAAAACTGAGGCTAGCGTGACCTGCTCAAGGACACACAGCTGTCAAATAGCAGAGTCGAGATTTGGACATAGCTATGGCAGATGCTAAAGTCTATGTTTCTAATCACTATGCCCTTTGAACTACTATGCATGTGAAGTATACCAAAATAGTGAATATACTTAAGCATTACATTAAAATACAGGCTTCCTGATAACCAAGATAAGATGAGAAACCCGGACAAAAACATAATTTTCACAATTAATTCAAAGTAAACATGAAAGGAATAAGTCATTATGCTTCTAAACTTTGTTAGATATTGATTACACAGGACTTCGTGGGGAAAATAATATTAAATAGATTTAACTTATTTTAAAGAATTCTTCATATGGCTTTTTCTTTTTCATTTTCTTACCTTTTCCCCCCCTGAAAACAAGCATAACATAAAATGTAATTTAATAAAATGATATTTAGTTAATGAGTACAATCTGCTGGTCATTAAATTTGAATTAAAATTGACCTTGAAAAACCAAAGGGATTGGATGAATAGCAATTATCTTCTAAAATATAATTTCATGGACAAAGCTGATAAAATTTAGCTTGAGTTTTTTTGAGGAGAGATCCCTTTTGATTAGTAGATACTCTTTGAACCCTTTAACCTGCAGGAGGTTCTGTTAATGGGCTCTCATGGAGCTGAGATAACTCACCTGTGTTCTCACTAGGATGGCAGCTAACCCCAGCCTTGCACATATGTATCCATAAGAAATTCTAAGGGTTTCTCAGAAATAGCAGCTTTGCATTTGCTCTTGAACCTGGAAAATGCTGGTTTGAAACATTATAGTCCTGCTCTAAGAACAAAGTAGGACAGATTATGACCGGATCTGTTAAAGTTAAGTTAGCTCCACCCATAAACTTTGACCACAGCAAAACCCCATATTGCTTTTTGAGAATGATGGTGCTAATAAGAATCGTTCGGTTGCAAAGATCAAATGTTACTTTGGCCATGGGAGGTTTTGCTTAGAAATGAGAATTGCAATAACTTAAAGTCTTACTCACAGTACTGGTGAGAAGTATGGATCCCTGGCTGGCCTCATTTGTCTTCACCCATGCCAACCTCCCTTTTATGTTTTTTCATAAATCTGACTCAGCTTCTCTCTCAGCCCTTTCTTCTCTTTGTATTTCTTTTGTTTTCCTTCAGTTATGAACACTTTGATTCTTTTCTATATTTTATTTCCGAGTGTTCAGAGAAATACCTGTTAGAGTAATTTAATCACCAAAGTCCCTAATGGGCTCTTTATCTGGGGCTACCTTTTTAGCCAGTTCCAGATTATAGCCAATCCCTGATTTATGATGGTTTGACTTACAGTGGTTCAAAAGCTGTGCCCATTCAGGAGAAACTTTACTGTGAGTTTTGAGCTTTGATCCTTTCCTGGGCTAGCCATATGCTATATGATCTTGTCTCGGGGTGCTGGGCAGTGCGGTGGGTACAGCGCCAGGCTGATTTATTGTGATCACGAGGGTAAAGAACCGGTATGCTGACAATCATTCTGTTTGTCACTTTCAGTACAGTATTCAATACGTTACATGAAATATTCAACATTTTACTATAAAATAGACCTGTTAGATGACTTTGCCCAACTACAGGCTCATGTAAGTGTTCTGAGCACATTTAAGGGGGGTCAGGCTAAGCTATGATGTTTGACGGGTTAGGTGTATTACCTGCATTTTCAATTTAATGATATTTTCAGCTTATAATGGGTTTGTCAGGCCATTATTCCATCATAAATCGAGGAAGATATGTATGTATTTGTTTGGTTCCTACGGTTCCTGTAACAAATTACTGAAGAATTGGTGGCTTAAAACAGCAATTTTTTCTCTCACAGTTCTGGAAATCTGGTGTTGGCGGGGCTATAGTCTCTCCAAAGACTACAGGAGAAACCTTCCTTGCTTCTTCCAGCTTCTGGTGGCTCCCGGCTTTCCTTGGCTTATGGTTACATAACTCCAGTCTTTGCCTCTGTCTTCACATGGACCTCTCCTCTTTGTATCTTCTCTTTTGTCTTTTAAGGACTCTTTTCATAGGATTTAGGGCTCACCTGGATGATCCAGGATGATCTCATCTCAAGATCCTTAACTTGATTATATCTGTAAAGACCCTTTTTCCAAATAAGGTCACATTCACAGATTCCAGGAGTTAGGGCATCTCTTTCAGGGGAGGGCCCACCTTTCATCCCACTACAACCATTTATGTCCTTGGCCCAGGTGTTCTTCAATGGTACATTCCTTGGCTGGGTAGGACAAGTGCAATCCATGGCCAATGATGCTAAAAGAGGAGCCAGGACTAACCCTTCTTTGGAAATTGTAGTCAAGGACAAGCTGCTATGATTTTGGCAAGTACAATGTTTGGCTTGTTTAACACAGTGAACACGGTTAATGGAGCCTTGAAATGGGCCTGAAAAACTTAGTTGCAAGTTTTGTAAACAAAGTGGTTCTTTGAGTGGTATAGGATTATTTAGTATTGACCATTTGGATTTGGGAACCAATTCACCAAGAAAAGAATTTTATAAAACTAATAATGTCCTATATGATTAGGCAAATATTCCATATGGATAGACAAATTAGAAAATTAAAGAAGTCTCTTTATGAGATTGTTTCTTTTTCAGGTAACAAAGTTAACAGAGAGAGACGCAGCAAGAGAGGGAACACAAGCAGGGGGAGTCGGAGAGGGAGAAGCAGGCTTCCCGCTGAGCAGGGAGCACCATGTGGGGCACGATCCCAGGACCACAGGATCATGACCTGAGCCGAAGGCAGATGCTTAACAACTGAGGCACGCAGGCACCCCAGAACATGCAATTCTTGATCTAGGGGTTATCAATTCGAGCCCCATGTTGGTTGTAGAGATCACTTCAAGATAAAACCTTTAAAAGAAAAAAAATTCCCGTAGTCATCCTTGCCTTCCTTCTCTGATTCTGTCAGGGAAATACAGTCCACTGGAAAAGGCATCACTGTCTTAGGATGTTGAACTCATACTCCTGGGTCCAGAGCTGATTTCTATCTATAGACTCAAAAGGAGAACTCTGAAAATACGTAAACTTTAAGTGAGGAGACATCTCCACACTCAGTACAATGCTGCAGAGTATAGTTCTTTTTGGATTCCTTAGGAAATATTTCATTAACATGGGCAAAGTCTTTTGCTTACCTGTTGTTTCAATAAAATGTATGAGCAGTCTTTATGAAGTGAAAGTGTTTCATTTATCTGATTATATGTACTTTGGGAAAATTTTTTTTTTAAGTAAGTTGGAGGGAAACCAATACTAAATCTTTGGATATTCTCTAGAGAACTCTTCCTTTATTTTGGTTTCTGAATCTTTGAATTCATCATTTCAGTAATAAGTGTAAAGACAAACAGGACAGCTAAACTGAAAGCCAAAATATCAGGATGGAATGAGAGTCCAAGGATGGTTAATTTCATTCAAATCAGAATTTTATTTGTCCTCCATTCAGAATTTTTCATTTAACTTTAATTTAGTTAACAATGATATGAAAGGTCAAATTTCAGATTGTTGGAGACAAGCCGGTTCTAGCAACAATAAAGGCTCTGACCTTGACTATCAAGGCCTCTGGGAGAGGAAGTTGTTGGACTTGTAAAAATCCAACTCTGGAGTGAATGAAAATCCAACTGGAGTGAGTCTTTCCCAGGGTATCCTGTTGTCCAATGTTTAGTGGTCAAAGAGACATTAATGAACTTACCTTGATTCTTATAGACATTTTTACATGAAGAAAACCAGTTGCATGAGTGGGTCACAACATCGGGCAGTTCTAGAAACAGGATGTGGACTTCATTGCTCTAATTTGATGTGATCAGTGCATTCAATGTGGAGGCAGACCTGGTGGTTAAACAAAGAAAAGATCATGTTTCACCTTCCATGGCAAGTGACTGTAAGAGTCACTCCTTACCCAGCCAAACAGGCTACAGTCCAGGGAAAAATTCTAATCTTAACAGAGAACCACACAGGAATACACTGGAATTCTAAGCAGAAGATAAGTAGAAATTGAGCGGTATGGATGAGATCAACATATGGGGATTAGAATTTACTGAATTTGAAAGTTCCCTTGGCACTTAGAAACAAAGATCATCAAATCTATGGAAGGAAAATTATTTAAGAATCACTCACAATCTTGGTTGTTTGAGCTGGGATAGTCTGACCAAGAGAGCCATTTCTGAGATGTGCGTTGCAAGATAACCATGGTGTCCTACTCAAGTAGTCAGGAGATGATTGAACTAAAAGGGATATTAACTAAAAACACTAAGTTGAAGAGAACAGATTCAAAACTTAGGAGTAAACCCAAAGATCTTAATGTTTATCGTAAAGATCAGAAGTGAAATGAGAAAGAGGTGAAGACCCCAGTGGAGCGTATTGAAAGTCTCGGCTGCCTTCTGCTGGAGAGGAGTTTACTCTTGCATTGATCTGCACAGTTCTTATCTGCTTGCATGTTCATTCATTCACTTGATGTCATCAGATTGCATTTAATCATTTGTTCAAGAAATATTTATTACTACATTTTTATTTCAGTTACAATATTGAGGAAGTATGTGGAAAATGAAAATGTTGAGAAAGCCTAGTTTTTGTCCTCTTACTTGCTTTTATTTAGCTCAGTAATAGAATAAACATTGTTTGATCACATCTGTTTGTCTAGATTCCTATTAGAATTTAGAACATGCATTAACATGACTGAACACTTTTCAGTATTAAAGTAGTTGGAGATTAGCAGGGAAGGAAAAAGACACCAAATGGGAATATAACACAAGCAATTATCAGTCACAAAAGTAATTTTAGAAGTTTGTCATCAAGTTGACCACATACATCATTTTATGGGTATCTTCTGGACTTTTTGGCAAAGCAACTTTTTTAGTCATATAGAAAATATTGAGTAACTGGAATACAATTTTGAAGTCTATATCAAAGGATTAGTTCACTTAGAGAATAACACAGAAGTGATGACTCTTAGATTTCTTGGTGATGTGGGAGAAGTAATAACAATTCCATCTATAAGGCACAATTAAGCAAATGAGAAATTCCAGAGTAAAAGTGTGAACATCTATTAACAAAAGTGGTGTTCTATATTGACATACTACTTACACATTTTTTCCCCTTGATTTTCTTTTCTTTTAAATTTGAAATTTCAAGGAGCATTTCCCATCCAGCCATGCATAAATTTGATATAAATGTAAAATCTACCAAAGTCAATTATAACAATTTAACTTGTTTTACATATCAATATTCATCTTATTCCCAGAAGTTATATGACCGGGTCATCCCTGTAAAAGCTGAGAAGAGATTATAAATGCATCCTACCTGAGTGAAACAAGAAAGTCTCTGTATTGTTTGAAATGCTCTAATTTGTTTTATGTCTACCATTTATTACTTCTCTGCCCATCTTACTCAGCCATACCCATTCAGAATGAGTATTCTTGACTGCTTACTGTCTTTGAGAACCACACAGATGCTATTCTGATCCAAAATATGTCTCTGCTGAGATTTTTTTAGTTTTGTTTTGTATTTTTGTTTTTTGCTTGGGTGGACACACACACACACACACACACACGCAAGCATAATACTTTGCTCAGTAAAATTTGTTACTCTTGGCAAAATTCAGACTTTCATTTGGATTTTGTATGAACATTTATTTTCCTCTTGTTTCCACCACAGGTGAGGTAATTTGGTGTAAATGAAGGTCATTTATATATATTTAGCTTTTTTCGTGTTTATAGGTAATCAACTACATGTTTAGTTATTTTCACGTTTTCACATAGGTTTTATGTACTACTGTATTCACCTACACTATTATACTCTTCCCAGGTTCTGTAAAGTAAGTTGGTATTATTCTCATTTTTATAAAATATGTATATAGATAAGTTCTGACCTTTCAAAAAAACAAAGCTAGCGAAGGAATAGAAATGAAAAACCAGATTTCTGCCATGGTCTTCTTCCTTCTCCTTCTTCTTGTACCATATCTTCTTTCTTCTTACTTTTATCTTCATTTTGTAGCTAATTAGGGAACTGCAGTTGCCTTGCTCTACAGCAAAACACTTATTAGAATTGAGATGGCTTTGCTGGAAAAGAATTGTTTTCCCTGCTCTGATGTATACTCCCAGTACCCTGTTTGAATAAATTAATAACTTTTGGTGAAGATGTTCATCTTAATGAACTTTTGAATGAATTACTGCTTTAATCTCTACAAGAAATAAAGATTATTCTTTAATTAACAGGTAATTATAAACCAGACCCGAAAAAAATTTCTCTAAAAAAAAAAAAAATCATTCAGGGGCACCTGGGTGGCTCAGTTGGTTAAGCATCTGGCTTCAGCTTAGGTCATGATCCCAGGGTCCTGGGATTGAGTCCCATGTCAGGCTCCCTGCTCAGCAGGGAGTCTACTTCTCCCTCCTCCTCCTGCTTGTGTTCTCTGTCTCTCTGGTTTACTTTCTCTCTCTCTCTCAAATAAATACAATCTTAAAAAAATTCATTCAAAAACTGCTTACTTCTTTAAATAAATGATAAGAGATAAGGCAAAGAAAATAAAGGTTCAACAACTGGTATATTGGGAAATTAGTTACTATGGACTTTCTCATAGTCACTTTAAAAAATAAACAAATCATTGCCTCTATCATTATCCCTCAGACTTAGTTTCTTACTTTAAATTGTAATTTTCTTTATCCTTTCTTGATATTTAAAAATCTGTAAGAAAATGATGTATCTTATTAGGTTGAAACACACACACACACACACACACACACACACTAAAAAAACCCCAAAACCTCCCAAAACAAAAAACAACAACAAGAAATAGTATTTGTAAATCTCCAAAGAAAATATTCTAAAAAGTCACTCATTGCATCTGTTCCTATATGTGGGATTTGGGGGCTTATCTTTGTTTATATAAAGATCCAGAAACATTACTAAATTATAGTTCATTCTTTTCTTACTGATTGGGAAGACCACTCTACCTTTGTCTAATTTACATGGGGTTGGTCTCTGATTCCTTTTCTTGTACTACACCTTTCTAGCTTGGTATCAAATTTACAACAGAATGAGTTGGATGTTTTTCTATTTATCCTACATGTATAGAAGTTCCGAGAAGATTTGGTTAAAGCTATTTGTAAATCAACTTTTATATATTTTTAAAGATTTTATTTATTTATTTATTTATTTATTTATTTATTTATTTAGAGCATGAGCAGGGGGAGGGGCATGGGGAGAGGGAGAGAGAATCTGAAGCAGACTCCATGCTGAGCACAGAGCCAGATGCGGGGCTCAATCTCACAACCCTGAGATCATGACTTGAGCCGAAATCAAGAGTCTGACACTTAACAGACTGGACCACTCAGGTGCCCACCAGCTTGTTTATTTTGACATAAAAGTTATTGGTTTGGTAATTCCATATTTTTAAATGGTCATAAAATTCAAGTTTCATCTTTCATTGTGTAATTCTGGTAATACCTGTGTTTTTGAAGACAGATCATTGTTTCCGTTTTCAAATTTCTTTTTAAAATTCCTTATTTCTTGTACTTCCATTGTCAAACTGGCTTCTGCTTTTTGCCTAAACCACTGCTTTCCTCCCACCCCACATAAATGTAGGGTCAATGGGCTGGACCTTATCTTCCTTCTATCAAAGATCTTTTTTTCTGAGTAGATCATGGAATTTTAAGCTCTTTTTAAAAATTTAAGTGTAGTGACACACAATGTTATATTAGTTTCAGTTATATAGCATAGTGATTCAACAACTCTACGTTTTGCTATGCTCACCACAAGTGTAGTTATCATCTTTCTCCATATAATGCTATTACAATACCATTAACTATGTCTTCTGTTAATCCTCATGACTTATTCATTCCATAACTGGAGGCCTGTACCTCCCACTCCCCTTCACCCATTTTGCCCATCACCTGGCCTTCCTCCCCTCTGGCAACCATCAGTTTGTTCTCTGTTTTTATAGGTCTGATTCTGTTTATTATTTGTTTCTTTATTCATTTGTTTTGTTTTTTTAGATTCCACACATAAGTGAAATCATATGGTATTTGTCTTTCTCTGCCTTATTTCACTTAGCATAATATCTTCTAAGTTCATCCATGTTGCCACAAATGGTAAGATCTAATTTTTTCATGGCTGTATAATATTCCATTTAATATATTTTACACACACACACACACACACACACACACACACACACACACACACACACCTTCTTTATCCATTTATCTATTGATGGACACTTGGCTTGCTTCCGTATCTTGGCTATTACAAATATTGCTGCAATAAATATAGGGATGCACATATCTTTTTGAATTAGTGTTTTTATTTTCTTTGGGTAAATACTCTGTAGTGGAATTATTTGATCATTAGGCAGTAATTTCTTTGATATTGGCCACAGCCACATTTTTCTAGATATGTCTTCTAAGGCAAGGGAAACAAAAGCAAAAATAAACTATTGGGACCACATAAAAATAAAAAGCTCTGGCACAGCAAAGAAACCACCAATAAAACAAAAAGGCAATCTACTGAATAGGAGAAGATATTTGCAGATGAAATATCTGATAACAGTTTAATATCCAAAATATATAAATAATTTATATGATTAAACATCAAAAGTCCCAAATAATCTGATTTAAAAATGGGCAGAGGACCTGACCAACATTTCTCCAAAGAGGACATACAGACGGCCAACAGACATATGAAAAGATGCTCAACATCACTCATCGCCGGAGAAATGCAAATCAAAACCACGAGATATCACTTCACGCCTGTCACAATTTCAAGCTCTTTTGTATTCAGTTCTTAAGTGCAGTATTCACTTACATTTTTGCTTAATTTGGACCTCTTCTTTCTTTTTTACCAGTGAAATATTTTTTCAGTGTCTAACTCCACTACCCATCTCCTTCTCTCTTCTTTCTTCTTAATTTTTTTGCCTTTCAAACTTTATCATTTTAGTATTTTACTGTCATTCCAATTTTGATATATTTGTCTTCTTTAGTTTTCTTTAACTTGTCTTTCTTTTAGTAGATCATTCTGGGTCTATTGTCATGACAGACTCTTTTGGCTGATGTGATGGCATAGTATCCTCTGGCCCTGTCTCTATTTTCACTAGGCATTAAAAGATACTGTAATCGACCTTAGCTCAGAGCAAATCTGAGCCTGTGAAAATGAAAATGCAGCCCAGACGGAGCTCAAAAGAACTACAACTGTAGCACAGCACACACATTCTTGGCAAATGCAGGTGTCCAGTCTCTGTCTTTTCACACATGGGTCCCTTCTGTTCCTCACACTCTTCCTTCTTTTCCCCATTGGTTTTATTCTAAATAGATCTTAAAGTAGACAGAAAAAAATGATTCTTCCATCAGTTTGTCTTTGGATGCCAGAAAACACAGGCTGTTTCTGCATTTGACTTTTGGTTATGACTTGAAGTAAAAAAAAAAAAAATCAAGTAGGCAAACAAGCATGCAGCAAACATTAACAAAAACAAAAAGCATCACGTGTGAGTTCCCTGGATCCTACCTCCTGGTCTCTTATTTGCCAGGTTATTCTCAAACATTCTGCCTGACTCTACAAGATATTCCGTACAGTTGTTTTTAGTGATTGTCTGAAATCTGCTTTTAAACAGCTTCTAATTTCTCTCTCCTTTTCACTTGTTCCTATTGAAATTGAAGACAGAGAGAGACAGAGATAGAGAGAATGAAAGAGAGAAAGAGAAAATAAAGAAGGAGTGAGAGGAAGGGGACCAGAAAGCCTTCATGATGCATCTTTATTTCCTTCAAGAACTCATCCAGGCATATGACTGATAGGCAGTGGGTCTACATCAGCGCACTGCATTTCCCTCGGGTCTCAAAATCTCAGCTGAAGGGTCTGCCCGCAAGTGGCTTGTGCTGGTGGCTTTGTGCTGACTTATTCCTTTACTCTCCCACTTCCACTCCTCTTTTCTCTCTTCCCTTCCAAGTCCCACTCGTAATGAGAAGACTTTGAGCAAACCAGATGTCATTTATTCGTAAGGAAACGCTGAACGCTCAAGCTATAGACCTGGACCAACATACCTGCATTATTTTTCATGACTGGGAAACACAGGGAGGGCCAACAGATTATAAGAAGCCTCAGATTCATTCAGCCTAAGTCAGTGATTCCATTTAAGGTGCATTAAGAGCTAAGTCTCATGAAAACGGAGGGTTACGAAGCTACCTCCATTAAATAGAAAATGTAAAGTTTTTTATTGCTCTTTAGGCACAGATTATTAATGCCGTAATGACACTAAAGATATTAAATGCAAATTTGCAGAGCTCTAAAGAGCTTTATTAGGATAAGCAACATTTTATTGAGTCAATTCAGTTGCTATTTTAATGAAAATCTGGATAAATAAATCTCCATAGAAGCCACTACAGATGTTGTATCGTGCATCCTGGGCAATAAGCAATTGGACTTGGCAGGGTGGTGGGGGAGGAAAACTTGAAGGAGGAAGTGTAAGGGTACAAGAGGTGAGATTTTGTGTCTTTAATCTGTACTTTAGAATGATTTATCCTCCAAATCACTTAGTGCAGGCGGCTACTAAACTATTTCCTAGTTTCTGATACTAGATTGGATTTTCTGCCATTTAAAAATAAAAGTTGAATGGCACTGTCAATGCTTTGCAGGTAAAGAAAATACAGTCAGGTGAGAAAGAAGGAAAAGAATAAAAAGAAAAAGGAAGGATGGAAGGAAGAAAAATTGGAAAGAACATAGAGAGAGCAGGTTTTTTTTGTTTGATGCGTAAGAAGACTGGTAAGTGAGGCAAGAGCCCTAGGGTTTAGTCATGGGCCCAGCTCTTTCCTAAGAACATGTTCTTAGACTGTTCACTTAACATTTGGGATCTCAGTTGTTGTATATTTTTAATCTTTAAAACAAAAGTGAGATTCATTGTGCAGGTCTATCACACATATTGTAAAAAGACCAGCACCCTTGGCTATAGTCTGCTGAATACCAGGAGTTCCAGGCACTGGGACAACCAAAAACTTTACCATACACTTAAAAATGCTCTCTGAGTGGCATTTGGAGAACCATTGGATGCTAGTTCACTTCCAAAGTTTCCTTTCATCTTAAAAATACCACATCACTGGTAGATTATTTGTAGAGGACTATGTAATTTATTGCCCAAGGTGGGATACCTCTGAGCATGCAAGTCAGAGTTATTAACACTTACACTAGGGGGGCAGGGGTAAGATCAGGAATTATAATTTGCATGGTCATGTTGCTCATTGGTCTTGATGACTGTTCTTTAAAGCTGTTTTACTGTAAAAGTCAATGTACTTATAAATGGTACAAAAGTGTGAAAATCATAAATGTATTATGAAATGAAGAGCCAGATAAGCACTACTCAGATCAAAAATTAAAATGTTAGCATCACCCACACCAGCCTTCTTCGTGACCCTTCTCAAACATTATTACTTCAGTCTCCCATCCTCCCCAGAAATAGCCACTGTCCTGACCTTCACACTATTACTTCTTCCAATTAATATTGTTTTATTGCAAGAGTGATGTATATTCCTTGTAAAACAACTTACATTTCAATTGTATAAAGTAAAAAATTATGATCTCCCTCAACTCCAAATTTCATCCCTCTGTGGAAACTACAGGTAAAAATCTTTTAGATTTTGGCCCCCACGGATAGACAAATATACCCACACTTTTTATTTTTTTTTAAATTGAGGTCTTATAGTACATGTTATTCTGCAATCTGCTAAGTTTATTGTAAGTGCTTTTTTTGCTTCTGCACATGTAAGCACTGATGGTTCCGGTAGCTATTAAATAGTTGCGAAGACATTGCTTTTTTCTCTCCCTCCGGTGGTGGCCATATGTAAATGTTGGATGAGAAAGCATTGAGGGGGGGGGGGGGAGGGGAGGCAGGTTTAAGGTGAAGGGAGTTTTATATTCTGAGGCTTCTTGCTTTTTATGGCGATCTTAAGCCCTTTTCTTAAATTCTGTCAGAGAAGTATTGGTGCTAGTTCTTCCCTATTTTTTCTGACTTTGAGAGGAATTCATTATAATTCTTTAGGTTTTACAAAAATCTCAAAAAAATTACGTGCTGTGTAAAATTTTATGGCGATCTTAAGCCCTTTTCTTAAATTCTGTCAGAGAAGTATTGGTGCTAGTTCTTCCCTATTTTTTCTGACTTTGAGAGGAATTCATTATAATTCTTTAGGTTTTACAAAAATCTCAAAAAAATTAGGTGTTGTGTAAAATATACTCAAGATACACTCAGGGTTGTTTAGTAAGAGGTTCAGTGAGACTAAATGAAATTTCTTCTTTATTTTGGTTTTTCTAATGACGGCCAATTGATTTGAAAGGTTTGCTTAGGTGGTCAGTGTATTTTATGGGTCTATTTAGACTGACCTAGTTTCATGTTGGGTCATGAACCACACCACCCCCACCCTCCAAAAAAGAAAAAAAAATTGTAAGAGAGTTGCTAAGTCCAGAGGAACTTTATTTTTATTTTCAATGGTATTTGTCATGGTAGTGGTATAAGCCCTAAAGATGGAACATGAGTTTTGTTGCTGTCGAAGTAAATTCAGAGTAATCAGATTACAGCTGATGTAATTTAGATGTTTGGAGGTGGGGGATTTCTGATAGCAAAATCTAATATACATGGCTCCCAAAATGGAAAGCCTCTCTCTAGGGGATGACCTTTGTCAAGGAAAAGTTTTTATGCTGACAACAACTTCTGAGGTGTAAATGTATTTTTCTGGAAGTTTTTGGTTTGAAGAGGACTTAGGATTTTGAATATAGCCTGAAATAAGAGTGGGATTTGGGGAAGGTGAGTGGCTTTCCCTCTGTAGGGAAATTCACTCAGTCTGAATTCACCTTCTCATGATTTAACAATAGATTCTCTCTTTTCTCCCTTCTGTTTGTTTCTTGGGTCATGCATGCCAGGCACCACATTACACGCACTTTGCAGTTTCCCATGTGTCCAGAAAAGAGGACTGAAGTCTAGGAGAGTAACTTATGCAAAATCACACCGTTAGTAAGTCATAAGAAACAGAGATAAATCTTAGCTATGACTCGAGTTGATATTTTTTACCACTAGGCTGTGATCCTTATTTGGGGTCCCAGCACCATACAAACAAGTCTTTTCCAGAACTAACTGGTGAGCTTCCTCATGGCTTGTCATCTTAGTGTCCCCCAGCACCAAGCAGATGTCTAAATATTTGTTGAAGCCAATTTGCCACAGTTACAGTTTCCTCAGATCCATGAGGGAGAGAATGAAGTTTTAAAATTCGGCTACTCAGCTTTCCAATAAGAAGCAAAAATTTAGGCTTTTGAGTTATTTTAGAAGTCTTGAAGTGATAGTCTTTCCGGGCCATGGGGGTGTGATTCCCTTCCTCATTTATGCATCAGAGAAGAGAGGTAGACTCTCTTGTTCTTGATTTTTTTTCCAGTGGGAATGTCTACTTGGGAGGAAGGTGAATGGTGTTAAATTTTATTTATATTTGGAAAGTCTGCAAGCAACGTGCAGTCCAATGGTTAGCTTTGTGCAGAATTTGTCACATTTGCCTAAAACTTGACAACTTTAAAAGTGGTTTGGGTATTTATTTTCTTTGCCTTTTTGAGAGCATCTTAAAAGCCTCCTGCAGTGATAGACACAAATGGATACAAAACCGAAGCTTATATGTGAATTATTATCTGACTGCATATACTATGTGTAGGTTTAAAGCAGATTCTGGCCCCATACTTTGAAAGCAAGAGATATTTTGTCAGTAAAAGTTTTACACAGAGGCAGTGGCACCCTATTGTATCCAATGCTCTCCTCTATCATTCACTCCTTTCCTGTGGAATTAGTCTTTTCCTCAGAGTTGTCAGGGAACATTCTTTGATGTTCCTTCATTGGAACCAGATGTTTTCAAAACCCTTTTTTTCCCAAGATTCAACATGCAGAAAAATAGTGTAATAAATGCTAATATCATTTTAGATAGCTTCCCGCCATTTCCAAAATCCATTTCTCTGTGCATCTTTCCCCATTACCCACAGTAGCTATTTCAAACATTCTCCCTTCTTCATTTAAGATTCTTCCACTTCCTGTTTCATTCTCTTGGATTGCAGTATCCCTGACTTCAGTGAGAAAGTACCAGTCTTTGGAAGAGGACCACGCACGCTCCTGGCACCAAGTTTGAGATCCTACTTGCATTTATATGTAATCTAACTCTTCCCCTGGGTGGCACAAAGTGAATCTCTTCCCCTCGTGTTCTGGATTTCTCATCCATCACTTCCCACATATCAGGTAAGAAAGAATTAACCCTCTCCTGCATATTTAACCTCTCTCTGTTTAGTGACATCTTCCTTTATGTAAGCATTTATAGGTACTGAAGTCTTTCTCTTCTAAAGAATGAAACAAAATGACTAAAAGCACAAAAATACAATTTGAATTAATAAATCCACCTCTGGAACTGGCAGATCTCTTCTGTTTATATCCGTCATTTTTCAATGCTCAGAAATCAGTCCTGTACACCCACAGAGACTCTCCTTATACTGTTCTTGACAGAGCTCCATGTCCAGGTGTTGTCAAATTTAGTTTCAAATGCTGCTTAAGGGTCAAATAAGATTAGAAATGAGATGGTTTTACTGAATTTAGGAGTTCTTTTCCTGTTATCTCTCTAAAAATTTGTTTTCTATTTTTAAAGAAATCTCTGTTTTTCTATTTTTTTATTACTGAATCAGTAATGGGTTTTTTCCCCGTTGGAATATTCTGGAGACTCTGCATTCTTAGTTTTTACGATGGTAACAATGAGGTATTGGGTTACTAGCTTAATTAAGAGAGGTGTGTAAGAGATACTAGATATCTTTAAAAACCTGAGGAGTGAAGAACTTCCCTGTGTTCCAAATAACTTTCCAAGTTTTGTCCTATTTACTTATAAGTGAGTGTTGGGGGAGGAAACCCCAAGACCTAATTATAACTGCGTTGTTTTTGAATCTAAATCTGGGTTAACTGATGGATGGATAAAGAAGATATGCTATATACATGGAATATTACTCATCCATCAAAAAGAATGAGAGAATGAAATCTTGCCATTTACAACAACATGGGTGGAGTTAGTATTATGGTAAGTGAGATAAGTTAGTCAGAGAAAGACAAATACCATATGATTTCACTCATATGTGGAATTTAAGAAACGAAACAAATGAACATAGGGGGAAAACATAGAGGTAAGACAAGAAACAGACTCTTAACTATAGAGAACAGCTGATGGTTACCAGAGGGGAGGTGGGTGGGTGGGGAGGAATGGCTTGCTTAAGTAGGTGATGGGTATTAAGACAGGCACCAGGTGAGGTATGGAAGTGTTGAATCACTAAATTGTGCACCTAAAACTAATATCATACTGTATGTTAACTAATTGGAATTTAAATAAAAACTTAGAAAGAAAAAAAGCTAAATCTGCATTAAATATAAATGAAATATTTTTTGGTTGTGTTTGGATGGTTTTCACATGCCCTGAACTTTCAAGGATTGAAACTACTGTGGAGCCTGAGGAAGAGTGTGTACTGTAGAATGCAGGATTTTACCCAAAAATTCCTCACCATTCTGGAAAACCATGTCCCCAGTGATGAACTCACTTGGGGAATTCAAATCACTTATGGACCGCAGCTTATTAAGACCGTGTTTGTAGTTGCTGTGTTCACCTTACCCTATGTAGAGGGTAGACCTATCAAGACTTCATTATTCTTTCCTTACATTATAAAGTCCTTCTCTTTTATTTCTTCTTTAGAATATAACTATGGTATTATATTTTTTTCAGATTATGTGAACGGGTAGGTTTTATTTGTAGATGGGAGGTCGGAACAAAAAATATTAGTTTAAAATGATGGCATGGGATCTGGTAGGTTCAAAGACCACTGGTCAGTTCTCCTTTCTTATGGTTATTCAAATCCTGAAAGTGTCCAGTTACTCTTGTTCATTGAAGGCTTGGATATACCCACATCTTCAGTGCAGACCCCGTTGCTGGGGTCTTGCTTTTATTCAAGCTGCCTAGTGGCCATAAATACTCACACGTCTTTCAAGTCTTTTGAGTTAACTAATAATTGTGTTGAACAGATCCATTTGCCACAAAAGAGGTCCTACTGCCCTATTTCCAACTCCAGTCAGCAAGGATCCTGTGTGCTGGTGACACTATCTAATTAAATGATGCTTTTCTCATCCTCACTCTCACCAACTGGGACCAGACCATCCTCACCTCTCACTTGGATGGCTACCACCTGACTTTTCAACTACCCTCCTGTCTTACTCCTCTTATTTTCCATTCCTTACCATGCTAGGATAAAAATACGATCATGCCCAACCTACTTATAATCCTTCACAGCTACTAAGTGTCCTTATTAAAGGTCCAGTTTGCTGTGTATGGTTCATAAAGCCAGGCAAACCTGGCCCCTGCCTACCCTCCTTGCCTCATCTCCAGTCATTATGCTTTATGCTCTAACTAGGTTGAATTCTTTCAGTTTCTTAACATGATATTTTCTTTCTTGCCTTTTTCTATGTAGTAATTTCTACATAGAATATACTAGCCCCGCTCTTTTCTGAGCTCACTGTTACTCATTCTCTTAATACCCCCTCTAAAGTGTTTTTCCTTGCCCTTTTAATTACTTATTTTATGAAAGAGACCCCAGAGAGATCCCTTGCCCCTTCTGCTGTGGGAGGAGACGGCTATGTATGAACCAAGAAGCAGGCTCTCAGCAGACCTCGAATGTGCCAGCATCTTGATTTGGGATGTCCTAGCCTCTGGAACTGTGAGAAATAAATTTGTTTTGCTTATAAGCCTTCCATTTCGTTGTATTTTGTTATAACAGCCCAAGCGGAGTAAGATATCAGGAAAAAGGGATAAGGAAAGAAAAAGGATATTACTTTGAGCGTGAATATGTAATAGGAGGACAGGTGGAAAGATGACCTAAACACTATTATTTGGACATTTGTGCACAGCAAGAAGGTTTTATAAAATACTGTGAAAAATCACTCTTAAGCAGGGAACACAAGCAGGGGGAGTGGGAGAGGAAGAAGCAGGCTCCCAGCGGAGAAGCCTGATGTGGGGCTCAATCCCAGAACTCTGGGATCATGCCCTGAGCCCAAGGCAGACGCTTAATGACTGAGCCACCCAGGTGCCCCCCTTTTAATTACTTATGAACTCCCCTGGCAACTTATACTTTTCTATTTTACTGCTTCATTGTTTCCATAATTATTTACCTTTGTCATTAGACTATGAACTTTGTTATTATTATTATTATTAGAGAGGGGGGAGGGGCAGAGGAAGAGGGAGAGAGAGAGAGAATCTCAAGCAAGCTCCACACCCAGTGCAAAGCCTGATGTGGGGCTCCATCCTGAGATCATGACCTGAGCTGAAATCAAGTCAGGCACTTAATCAACTGAGCCACAGATTGTTCTTCCTTCAAACTTAGCACAGTAGGTACTCAATACATGTTTGGGCAATAAATAAATACATAGGAAATGATAAAATGTTTTTAAAAAATTATCTCTACAATACATATGTTATATGCAACCAAGATAAGAGTTTAATCAGATGATAGGTATGTACAACATGAGAAGCTTCACTTTTATTTCATTAAAAACATTCTAGTCATGACTAACTAATGGATTGCAACTGTAGTTTCAAAAGTACTGTTATGACTGCTCTGTTGATGTGAAAATTGTTCCTAATTCATGATATTTTTAGTAATTGCATTAATTAGGAGGTGGCCACATTTATTTGATTTTTCCCCCAAATGTTAAAATCCTAGTGGAATTCTGTGATATTTTATACCTTAAAGACAGTGGATTTTTCAACTTTATATTACAACAAGAATAATTTAAAAAATATTTGTGCTAAGTGTATATGGGTGTGTATTTCATGCACAATTCACCCTTGTGTCATAAATATTGGAGCATTGAAATTCAGTTCATCTAATCAACATGGTAGAGTTGCAATTTTGGAACAGAACTGAAAGGTCAGATTATGTTTTATGTTGTCCTTTTTCCAATGGTCTACACAATTCTCCATATTTAAGGCAATCATTGGAAAAAAGCTCTGTTAGAAAGCTTTTCCTTCTGTCAAATGCAATCCATAAATTCGGCCATTTTTTGGGGGGCATGTACAGTGTGGTGGTGGTCACTGTACCTGACCCAGGGGATGCAATAGTGAGTAATGGTCATGTCTTCACTACCTAAGAGGATTAGGAAGTTACTCCCTCCTACTGCCTCATCCTCTGCTTTCTCTACCTTCTTCCTTAACTGAAAGCTTGTTCTTTCTCCAGCCTTTAAATCATGGTTGCTCGTGTTCACCTCTGCTCTTTATAGGACCAGGAGGTGGTTTCAATGTTCTTATTTTGGGCTCTTCCCAGTGTCTTCCAAGCAATTTCACAACCATATTAATCCAATTCACTCTTTCACTGAAGTCTGCCATTTGGGTATGTTTTTATGGCCCTCCTTCCTACTCATTCCTTCCTTTAGTGAACTTCATTTTTTTTTTTTTTTTTTTAATTCATCGAAGTCTTTGGCACCTGACTTCTCAAACTTGTGCCGTACTATCTCTGGCTCTTATCCTGGGCACTTCAGTATCCAAAAACTGATTCATCTGGAGACTCGCTTTATACAATGTCTTGACCTGACTCATCTTAATTTTATCTTCTTTTTGGAAACCCAGTGCTTTAAGCATATATTTCTTAAGCCCCTTTAACTACACAGAGATTACATTTTAAACCCCATAGACTTCTGTTCTTCAAATTCTTATTACTATACCATTACCTTTTAGTCTCAGGCAAGAGGGTCCCCATTATTGGACACTGTTTTACTTCTCCTCTGTGCACACCTTCCTGATAGGGTTAGGAGTTCAATTCAGGCAAGTGTCAGTGCCCACCTGGATCCCCTTTACTTCTTCCCAGACTGTGTGCTGAGTCAGAAGATGCTGGAATTCCTTGCTCAGGTGTCCTTGGTCCTCTTTGAGTACCTAAACAGTTCCCTTCTCTAGGTCATTCCTCTTGATTGTGGCTCACATCAAGGTACTGCTCTGAATAGGCCCAAGATCTGACCAAAGGCAGCAGTTTGTAGGGAAATGAATGGAGGTTGCACATGTGAGATTGCCACATGCATTGTTCTGTGAGAAATAAATTTGTTTTGCTTATAAGCCTTCCATTCTTGTATTTTGTTATAACAGCTCAAGCGGGAAGATATCAGGAAAAGTAAGGATAAAGAAAAAGCATGATGTACTTAGCATTGAAATATGTAATAGGAGGACAGGAATGGAAAGATGACCTAAACACTATTATTTGGACATTTGTGCAGCAAGAAGGTTTGATAAATCTTGTGAAAATCACTCTAAGCAAGCTTGAGGTATCTACAATATTACCAACTGTCTGGCACTTTTATGAAGTCAACTAAAATACTGAGTTTTGTTGCTAAATTTTAAAGAATTGACTTATTGATTTAGAAAAATGTTTAAGACGCACTTGGAAATACCAAAGAAATAAGAAGATGCATGAATTGTGTGGAAGAAGAAAATAAACTTTGGGACATTATCGATATGAAATATTCCACACATGAAGTTGTGTCTCTCAATAAATATACTCTCTGAATACTCATGAAGCATTGGAGAAAAGAAAGCCTTTAAGAAAGTTTTTACATAAAGAAACCCTGGGAGAGTCAAGGAGAGAGGCTGGGAAAGAGAGAACATGAGGCTTGTGCCAAATGAAGGAGCCAAACAGAAGCCTGTGACTCGCAGGAGTGAAAGGATAGAGAGAAAAGGAGCAAAGTCACTGCTGAGTTCAGTGAACAAAACAGAAAAAGCTTCAGACATTGTTTCAGTAAATTTCAACTAATCCAATAAGAAAAAGCAATCATGGAATGTGCTCCCTCGTCAAAGTGTGTTTTGAGAAACTACCTATGAGTCGCACTTTTTTTAGTGGTTGCCGGCAGGATGAAGGGAAAGGTGAAGTGTGAATGAGGAAGCAATGTATTCTTACAACTTTAGGTTTTTTTCTTTTTAGCTGCATTTTGAGTTTTTCTGAGTTCTCCCCATGATCTCTAGGCCTTTTGAACATGAGGGTGACATGACCGTTATGGCAAAGCAAAGAGGGTCCAAAGAGGCGAAGCCAACCTCGGAGTACTCTGTGAAACAATCACATGATTTTTAATGACCTAGGGACATTTTTCAGCTTTGGTTTTCTTGAAGTCCATGTGAAACCTTCAAACATGTTCTAAATCTGAATCAGAAATAACTCTATGTCTCATGGTTTTGCTACACAAGTTGGTCTTGAGAGGGCAGATTCCTAGACAGCAATATGCACCAGGACAATGTGTCCTCAGCATCTCTCCTGGGTGCTGGAAGGCTGGTCTAAGAGCTGGTGTACATGTTTGCTGTCCAAATCAGAGATGCCATCCTTGATCTAATGGGATTTTGAATCCAATGAGGAGTGGCAGGTGCTCAGTCACAAAAACCCAGAACATGCAGTAAGTACATGATGTAAATGCTATGAATATATAAAGGACATGGGATGAGGAACTGTCGGGAGCCAATTGAATATGGGGGTGACAAGAGGCTTTCTTGAGGAAGTATGACCATTTGATCTGAGTTCTGAAAGACAACTAGGAGCCATTTGAGTAAAGGGAGGATATCAGAGAATGTTCTGGGATGGATAGGCAGATACATAAACAAGACACGAGTGGAAAAAAATGCTAATGCTTAGGAAATGTTCTTTAGGCTCTGTGATTATTATTAAAATGCTATTTAATTCAACGCTTCATACCTTGTAGAGGGTGGTAGAGTGATGTGAAGTGAAAATGAGCAGAACTTAGGAGGCCTGGGGTGCATAATTTTGGGTTCTATGGCTTCCTGATCAACCTTTCGGTTTAGCGTCCTATCTAGATAGAGAGGGATAGATTAGATGACCTCTGAAGAGTACATTAAGGTTATATTTGGTTCATGCAAAGGAATTCTGGATTAACAGTAGCTGGCATGGGTTTATGTATTAGGAAAAATCTAGTTTGTTGCAAGTAAAAAGAACCTGGTCTCGATGAAACTGCTACTGTTCCTCTGAGCTCCCCTAGGATGTCCATAGGAGACAGTACTTTCAATGTCATATAACCAATGGGGTGCCTGGAGTGGCTCAGTCGGTTAAGGGTCTGCCTTGGGCTCAGTTATGATCCAGCCTCCTGGGATTGAGCCCCTTTGGGGTCCCTGGTCAGCAGGGGAGTCTGCTTTTCCCTAGCCCTCTGTCCCTGCTCCTGTGCTCTCTGTTTCTTTCTCATTCACTCTCTCTCTCAAATAATTAATAAATAAATAAATCAAATAAATAAATAAATAAATGTCACATAACCAAGAGTGTATTGCAGAAAAACCCTAGTCAATACACTTGTTCATTTAATAAATATTAAGTGACCACATTTTCAAAGCAGCAGGATTGAATCAGAAAGGATTTTGACTTTAGACTGTTGAATGCATATTGAGAAAATTCTCTGCTACAAAAAGGAGTTTGTATCCTAACTATTTGCTCTGAGTGGCTTCAGTCAGCAATGGATACATTCATTAGGTAGCATTTAGAGGGAAATGTTTGCATGAATAGTAGCTCGATTTCACAATTTGGGGATCATGATCTTAGTATGAAAGATGAAAGATCAGATCTCCTAGTACTACTATTGTGGAGACTTTGATTTGAATAAAAAGTCATCAAATGACAAGCTTATTCTTAATGATACTTTTATTTTACATAGATAAACACACACAAATAATTAGAAGACGACAGTGAATATTACTAGTTTTATTTATTTCTTATTGCTCCTTCCATGCACTTACTGATGGTAATTGGGGAATTGAAACGAAGATAATCCCTCACAAAATCACAGATTTTTGAAGTTCTATTCAGTGCCACTTTTTTTACTGCTCTTGATGAAAAAAATCTTTTTATTTTCTGGGTTTCAAATGAGTTAGGGGAATGGTGCCAGGAAAGCAAAACAAACATCATTTTCCATGAATATCTGGCTAGAAATTGAGTTTTGGACAGCATATAGAAAAAGACTTTTATGTCGGATTTGTCCCTTTGAAGATGCTAATCCCTGATGTACCGGACGTCAAAGCGACAACAAAGAAGGGAGAGATGCTGTGTCCCTCAGTGGTCCGTTTTAGTGCCATTTCCCTTCTGGAGCAGGTGCTCGGATTGCACATTTGGTAGGTCTTAGAGTTGCTTTTTTCCTTTTTGCGTTCAGAGAAGGTGACCTTATGAGTGGGAATAGACGAAGGAACATTTTAGAGAGGTGCAGATTTCTTCCGGAAAATTCAGTTCTATCCGGATGACATGACAATGCCATTTGTTTTGTAATTGAAGCAGATTAAAGGAGATTATGTCGTATCTTTTTTTTTCTTTTTAAAAGCTACACTGCAGAATAATTGACATGTACCTGGAGAATCCTGTCATTGATGTGAGTCACAATAATCCACACCTCCATGGAAAGTTAATTTGATCTTGGTGTTATTGATCAATGTACAGAATGAGGGAAGTGATGGCTCTGTTTTCCTCTCATTTGGTTGCAACTCAACTGGGACATCTTGTTCAGCCTGAAGCATCAGACTTGAGAGAGATATTGACAAACCGGAAGATATTCAGAGCTGAGAGGAACAGAATTGTATAGGGAATTAAAACCATGACAGAAGCAGCCTCCTCAAAGGAATTGAGACAGAATCCTTTGAAGAGAAGACTACAGGGGAATTTGGGGGCTCCTCTTAAGTAAACCAAGAGCTTTTATGTGCTGGAGGCATTGGATTTGTTCCTTGTAGACTTACAGTTTCAGACTGGAATGGAAAAGAGAGGAAATTGCCAAGAGGATTATTTGAGATTAATGTAGAGAAGATTTTTCTGCTAGCCAAGTTGCCTAAAGATGCTTTTGTCATATGTGAATTATTATGTCCCATATTCTGTGATTACATGTGGCATTTTTCACTTCAACTCCTCAGTGTGTGTGGGAA
>NW_024426552.1:18644020-18677030 GCF_017311325.1 Ursus maritimus
TATTCAGTGCCACTTTTTTTTTACTGCTCTTGATGAAAAAAATCTTTTTATTTTCTGGGTTTCAAATGAGTTAGGGGAATGGTGCCAGGAAAGCAAAACAAACATCATTTTCCATGAATATCTGGCTCGTAAAATTGAGTTTTGGACAGCATATAGAAAAAGACTTTTATGTCTGGGATTTGTCCCCTTTGAAGATGCTAATCCTGATGTACCGGACGTCATAAAGCGACAACAAAGAAGGGGAGATGCTGTGTCCCTCAGTGGTCCGTTTTAGTGCCATTTCCCTTCTCTGGAGCAGGTGCTCGGATTGCACATTTGGTAGGTCTTAGAGTTGCTTTTTTCCTTTTTGCGTTCAGAGAAGGTGACCTTATGAGTGGGAATAGACGAAGGAACATTTTAGAGAGGTGCAGATTTCTTCCGGAAAATTCAGTTCTATCCGGATGACATGACAATGCCATTTGTTTTGTAATTGAAGCAGATTAAAGGAGATTATGTCGTATCTTTTTTTTTCTTTTTAAAAGCTACACTGCAGAATAATTGACATGTACCTGGAGAATCCTGTCATTGATGTGAGTCACAATAATCCACACCTCCATGGAAAGTTAATTTGATCTTGGTGTTATTGATCAATGTACAGAATGAGGGAAGTGATGGCTCTGTTTTCCTCTCATTTGGTTGCAACTCAACTGGGACATCTTGTTCAGCCTGAAGCATCAGACTTGAGAGAGATATTGACAAACCGGAAGATATTCAGAGCTGAGAGGAACAGAATTGTATAGGGAATTAAAACCATGACAGAAGCAGCCTCCTCAAAGGAATTGAGACAGAATCCTTTGAAGAGAAGACTACAGGGGAATTTGGGGGCTCCTCTTAAGTAAACCAAGAGCTTTTATGTGCTGGAGGCATTGGATTTGTTCCTTGTAGACTTACAGTTTCAGACTGGAATGGAAAAGAGAGGAAATTGCCAAGAGGATTATTTGAGATTAATGTAGAGAAGATTTTTCTGCTAGCCAAGTTGCCTAAAGATGCTTTTGTCATATGTGAATTATTATGTCCCATATTCTGTGATTACATGTGGCATTTTTCACTTCAACTCCTCAGTGTGTGTGGGAACACATCTCATCACTGTGTGTAACAAATAAATCTTAACTCTTTTCGATGCTGTGAAGGATAACTAAAAATTCACACTGTAACTGTGTTTTCAAATAAGTTCATATTGTATCCGTTTATATACAATACTCTGGTTCTTCATTTTTCTAATAACCTTGGAAAATCTTTCATTTGTCTGGTATCTGAACCTGACTTAACCAATTTGGATGTTAATTACAGCCATTAATACAGTGTCCAGCACCTAGTAGTAAGAAACTCTCCATTCTTTCTCCCCACACACAGACACACACATACACATATACACACACACTATTAACATAGTATTGCACAAGTATGTAGAAACTGTACCAATCTAATATATATACATAAAATATGCAAAAATCATATGCAGATAATATATGTAAATGAATAAAGGAAATAGTTATTATGTTGATTAGAAAAATATTATCTACCTAAAAATACTGTTTTAAATTATTGATTGTTCTGGTTACTTAAAAAATATGATGTCTATAGTTTATGGAATGAATGTCCCCTACACATTCATGAATAAATCTTTTCTTGAAGTAATAGGTTTAATTTTTTTAAAATACATAAACCAGAAAATTGAAATATGCATTATGTGTAAAGTTATCTTTTTTCTAGGTTCTGTTTTACAATTACCGCTATATTTTTTTTGCAATCTCTCCGTTTTTAATGTTGAAATGAAAGTGATTACCTGTGAAATTTGAAACTATTTATTGTATCAATAAAGAAAACCATGTGCCTTGCTAACATGATTGTCATTAAACCAGTAATTCTCTGGCCATTTAGCATTATTAACCAAGATGTACTGAATTACTTCAACAAGTTTCATATTATATATCTTATATAATCCTATATATTATATAGGATTAATGTCCATATGTGAATATATTAATATGAAATGATTAAAGCCTTTATTTTGACACATTAACTATAAATATTAATTACAGTTGTGGTGAAGCTGAGCTCTCTGCGGCCCATCTTTGCAGAGGGTCAAGATAAAAAGAAATGCATGCAAACACCGTTGGAAATACATGGACGGTTCTAGCCAGATGGGGATTATGAAATGGTTTACACTGCAAGACACAGAAACTTTTACTAATTTATCTCTCCTCAGTCTTAATCATCTGAAAGTTGTTTTTTCAGAATCTCTCTTCTCTGACTTCTCCCCAAATTGTAAGTAACACCCATCGTTATTAGAAATCTTGTTTACTGGTCCCCAGTTCATACTGCGCATAGCACCCCCTTCTGAAACCAAGGCTCCCTGCCCTTGACCCATTCTCATTCTTGTCTGCGGTCTGCTGCAAGAGGTTATGTTTCCCCTTCCGAATGCTTTTCTTCTCTGGGATAATTTTCCTCAACTTCTCTTGAAGCGCCTTTTCATATGGCTGTTGAATAATGTATAATGACTACATGTCAACATTTGATAAGACCAACAAAATTGCACGATTATACATGTTTTCTCTAATGCAGGTTTTTAAATGGTCAAATGAGGTAAGAGCTTTGTCTGAATTTATTGAGTGGCAATTTTACTCCTTGTCTCTTTTCCATGCTAAAGTAGAAGGAATAAAATGACTTTTTATGAGAGACATGTGATGTAAAATAGAAACCCTGTGCTTTACATATGACTTGTGCTTTAGTCTGTCATTGTAAACAAAATATTAACCAATGATTTTTAATAAAAAACTTAATCAACTTTTGTTCAGAAGTAAATTTTGAGTCATGGGATGGAAATGATGCATGTTTAAAGATTTTTTAAATTTCTTTGAGTGAGAGAGGGTGAGAAAGAGAGAGAGCACATAAGCGGGGGGAGGGTGACAGAGGAAGAGGGAGAAGCAGACTCCCCGCTGAGCAGGGAGTCCCCAACTCGGGGCTTGATCCCAGGACCCTGGGATCATGACCTGAGCTGAAGGCAGACTCTTAACTAAGACACCCAGGTGCCCCAGAAATGACACATGTTTATAAGATTACTAGTTATTGATGGGTTATGCCTAGCAACTTTAGCTTCTGGTGCTCTTTTTATTGTTCGTTATTTCATAAGTTTCTGAGTCCCCTGCTCTAGGTAATCATGATAAAACTTTTGATGTTAGGATCAGCTTAACATGTTTGGGGGAAGTTATAACTTCTGTGAATAAGTAATGAAACTTTATGGAATGCATTTGCAAGCCAGATAAAATAATATGGAGATTTCTTAACTTTTTGCATTAAACTTAATTTCCCTCCATTGTTAAAATGATTCAAATAATTCTTTAAAACAAGTTCATTAAAAAAGGATGGATAAACTCTAAAATCATGGAATCTCTGCAACTCATTGAAGACTTACAGTGAAGTTGTCTTGTAAAATTTCTTTTGCACTTGGAGTCTGAGCATGGCGTGCATGGCAGCTGGAGGAAACGGAGTGTAGTACAGGTGAGGGTTTTATCGTAATGTGAGAGAAAAACAAAGATGTCATTCCCTTTTTTTTTTTTTTTAAAGATTTCATTTATTGATTTACCTGAAGGGGGATGGAGGGAGAAAGGGGTGAGGGGTCGGGGAGGGGGAAGCAGAGGGAGACAAACACGTGGAGCCCAATTCAGGCTCAATCGTGGCTGGGTCCGGGGCTTGATCCTAGGACCTTGAGATCATGACCTGAGCTGAAATGACAAGCTGGAGTCATAACCAACTGAGCCAGCCAGGCACACCAAAAATTCCACCGGCCATATATTTCCATTTTTATTATGTGCTATATAACTTCCCATACATTTTTATAGGTAAATGTGTGTAGTTATAGGGAATTAAATAAGTAAATATTCTTGTTGAAAACTAGACATATGCTCTAAAAAGAGTTAATAACTGAGGCTTTCTATCAAACAATATACTATCTTTCTAGGTTGATATAATTACACCAACACTGCTACATTATATGTCATAACATGAATATGCAATCGTTAATGTGTCTAATACCTTGATTCTAAGCATTTAACTTCTCAAATTTTTTCATTATTTTAAATAATTTCTCATTGATATCAGCATCGTTTTGGGGTACATGTTTAGTTATTTCCTTAAGATGAATCTCAGAAGTGGAATTGCTAGTTTCAAATATATAATATCAAATTGGTTTCCAGAGAAATCATACTATTGTATAGTACTAGCAACTATATGAATGTCTTTCTCCTCATATCCCTTTATAAAACATGTGTATTTGTTATTATATTATCCATTCTTAATATTTTCTAATTGGCTATATAATATACCCATTGATTTAATTTTTATTTTTAGAATAATAAAATCTTATTAACCATGTATATCTATGCTCTAGTAAAACCGTCTCAAAATGTTCTCAATTGATTTTTGTGCAATCCATTTAGTTTTTTTTCACTATAGGTAAGAATAAATCATAACTTTTAAACTTCTCATTTGCTTTGTAAACATTTAAAAATCAATTTGTACAAAGTTTAAAGATTGTATTTAATTAAAAATCTATTAACTTCATCTTACTCAGAACTTGCTCCATATTCAATATTCAATATTTTATTCTTTTATATTTATTATTTTAAAATATATAATTTATATGGGATATCTATTGTACTAATGTGTGAAGGAAGGGAGTTTACATTAATTTTTGAATGGCTAATTCTTTGTAGCAATGTAATGTTCATATAAAAAATTCCTCAATTTTTTATTAACCCTTATTTTCTCCTTATTAACATGTTAGTTTTACATTCTACTACTATTCTTTATTGGTTATGCCAAAATTACAATATGAATCTACATAGGTTACTTTTTCAGTGTTATTGAGGTATTATTGACAAAATTGCGATACACTTAGAGTGTACAAAGTGATGATTTGGTATGTGTATACTTGTGAAAGGATTTCCTCCATTGAGTTAATTATCACATCTGTCACCTGACATATTTACTGTGGCTTGTTTTTTGTGAGAACACTTAAATTTTACTCTCAATTTCAATTTTACAATATAGTGTTATCAACTATAGTCACCATGTTATACATTAGATTCTCAAACATTATTTATCATTTTTAAAATGTAGATATCATTGACATATAATATTATGTAAGTTTCAGGTGTGTTATTTGATCTATTTATATATTGCAACATGATTACCACCATAGTATTAGGTAACACCCCTATTGTGTCACATAATTGTCTTTTTGGTGTGTGACGAAAACCATTAAGATCTAGACTTTCAGCGACTTTAAAGTTTATAATACAATTTTGTTGACTATAATCATTATACTGTGAATTAGAGCTCCACAATTTCAGCTTTTTGAAAGTCCACATATAAATGATATGATACAGTATTTGTTTTTCTCAGCCTGACTTATCTCACTTTGGCATGATGCCCTGAAGCTCCATCCATGTTATCACAAATGGCAGAATTTCCTTCTTTCTCACAGCTGAATAATGTTCCAGTGTGTGTGTGTGTGTGTGTGTGTGTGTGTGTGTGTGTGTGTATCTCATCTTTATCCATTCATCTGTTAATAGACATTTAGGTTGTTTCCACACCCTGGCTATTATGAATAACGCTGCAGTTCACATGGTGTGAAATTTAAAAATTCACTGCCAAACCAAAGTCAAGGTACTTATACTCTATCTTTTCTTAGGAGTTTTATGGTTTCAGGTCTATGTTCAAGCTTTTAATCTGTTTTGAGGTGATTTTTGTATATGGTAAAAGATAGGAATCAAGTTTTCATTCTTTTACATGTGGATATCCTGTTTCCAGCACCATTTATCTGAGACACTATCATTTCCCCATTGTATATTCTTGGCTCCTTTGTCAAAAATTAATCAACCATAAATAAATGGGTTTATTTCTGGGCTCCCTATTCTGTTCCATTGATCTGTTTGTCTCTTTGTATTCCAATACTATACAATTTTGATTGCTATATCTTTGTTTGCTTTTTGATTGTTGTATCTTTGTAATATAGTTACAATCAGAAGTGTGGTAACTCCAGCTTTTTCTTCTTTCTTAAGATTACTTTGGTTATTTGGGATCTTTTGTTTCATATGAATTTTAAGATTGTTTTTTCTATTTCTGTGAAAAATGCCGTTGGAATTTTGATACCGATTTCATTGAAACTGTAGATTACTTTGGGTAATATGGACATTTAAAAATATTAATTCTTCCAATTCATGAACATGGATTATCTTTCCATCTACTTATGTCTTCAATTTCTTTCATCAATGTCTTATCATTTTCACTGTACAGATCTTTCTTGTTCTTGCTTAAATTTATTCCTAAGTATTTTATCCTTGTTGGCACAATTATAAAGGGATTGTTTTCTTAATTTCTCTTTCCAATAGTTTATTGTTAGTAGATGGAAACACAGCCAATTTTGCATATTGATTTTGTATCCTGCGACTTTACTGAATTCATTTACTGGTTTTAACATTTTTTTGGTGGAGTCTTTAGGATTTTCCAGATTTATATCATGTTATCTGCAGAGACTTTACTTCTTTCTTTCTGATTTGGGTTCCTTTTATTTATTTTTCTTGCCTAATTGCTCTGGCCTAGGACTTCCAATATTCTTTTGAATAAAAGTGGTAAGAGTAGGCATCCTTGTCTTATTCCTGATCGTAGGGGAAAAGCTTTCAGCTTTTCACCATTGAGTATGATCTTAGTTGTAGGCTTGTTATATTTGTCCTGTATTATGTTGAAGTATATTTCAGCTATACCTGATTTGTCGATAGTACTTAGGTTTTTGGTTTTGTAGCCTCTGTCCATTTTTATAGTTCAATGAATGTTTTGAACCCACAAGGTTTCTTCCAAGCCCGCTGTTGACCTCTTAGTTTCCTTGCAGCAGCCCTCCATTAGGCGAAACCTGGATTTTCAACTTCTGTTCACACCCTGTAGTTGCTATAACTGTTTTTTGAGTTTGAAAATTCTTACAATAATTTCTGCTAATATTACCTAACTTCTTTCTTAAATGTTCTTTATGGGTATGCCACATATTAAGTCTTTATTTTTTCCATATCATAGTCCTAGGTGTAGAGAACACACATTTTTTCAATGAAATTCTTAATGCAAAGGTCCAGAAAGGAGAAATACAATACCTTCATTTTATTTTGCTTTCTAGCTTGAAATTTTGTGTTGATTGTTAAATTTTATTATTTTTCATGGTAGTGATCATTATAATCTCTTTAAATTATATTTTCTCTACTAATAATTTGGTACATATTCTATTAAGCCTTAGATTTCATGTCATGTATTTTCTTGTATTGTAGAGATATATATTTCCAGTTTTTGTTAATAAAATCTTATTCACACATTAAGCATATTTTAAAAATATGTATTAAAATTTTTGTGTGTGTATATCCTAATCCTGCTTCTAAAATGTCTCATTTCATATAGAGCCATCTTGGAAATGTAACACTTCTCTATTTGGTGAATTGATTAGCTCAAGGTTTCTTAAAAATCTGTAACTCTTTTAGACTGCATGTTTTCTCTCATTAATACCTTCTAATACATCCAACATGGATGTGAAGCTTGAAAGGATCAATAAAGACGCAGCGGGGAAACCGTTCTGCCGGAAAAGCTTTGATGGGTATTTTTTTCAAAGAAACACATCTATCTTGTCTGATAATTCTCCGTTTTAAAAAAGAAGACAGAAAATTTCCCCAAGGCAATATTGTTTTTGAATCTTAACCACAACCTCACTAATAATCAGGATGTTGTTCTAGAATACTATTGTGACTCTTCTTAAATAGGAAATATGTTAGCCTCTGATTAGGTAAAGCAAGGTAAGTTTAGTAGTAAGATAAAACAGGATAAATAAAACACAATGTAAGATGCACTTTGCTTTCTTTTTCTCTCAAATATGAATTTAATTAAGAATAAAGCGTAGATGAGGCAGAGTTCTGTGTTCATTTTAAAAAATAATTTAAAAATTTATATAAGATATTTTGAATATTTAAAATGTGGCTGAGGATAGAATAAGGAATCCTAAATTGAAGATTCAATAATTTAAATTTGATATCTATATTTAAAATTATATTTAAACTGATATTAAAATGATAATAAGGGTCATTCCATCAGGCTATAACTGATCTTAATCTTTCCCCCAGTGGATAATGTTAAAGACATAGGAAATGGGGAGTTGGGGTGGGGCACAATGCAGAAGAAAATCTTCAAGCTAAATTATAGTTTTTGTGCTTGAGTGAAGCGAATCTACATGGTTATTACTTGTAAAAAAAAAAAAAAAGATACTCGTCATTTCTCAAGGAGAAACAAGAGCCAGAACTTTTGGGTATCTTAGACTATCATATTTAGACATTAGAACCTCAGAGGGGAAAGAGAGATCAGTGTTAAGAAAGGTAGAAGGAGAAATATCTTTGAGTCCTCCTAGAGCCTATTTCTTAGTAAGCAAGAAAAGCTCAATATACCCTAAGATGATTATGGCCCCTTAAAAGAACATTTGGCCACAGTATCGCATGCATTCCCTTTTGCCAGATGTAGAGAATCAGTAACATTTGCCTTATAGTCATGTTTCAGATAAATTGCTAACTGGGCTGCTGAAACGACAGAAGTTGACTATTGTTAGTGCTACCACTCTAAATACTGCACAACTGCTTCTACTACAAGCTCATCACAGCAAACTGGAGAAATGATCGGCTCTAAACTTAATCCATAGGCTTGTCTATCAGATACGTGTATGTTACCAAGTCACCTGATTTTTTTAGCATTGGTTTTCTCACATTTAAGGTGGGTACAGTCATTGTACTCTGCCTTTCTCACTCTGAAATTATTTTGGAAATTAAATGAAATTATAGAAGTTCTAACTTTGGGGACAAATCAGAGAAATCCACTAAATATCGAAATTGGTGGAATTTATTTTCTAGAACTCGGATTGAGTTAATGATATATTATCTACGGAAAACATTGGTATGTATATGGGTGAGTAGATCTATGCAAGTACTTTTTTTTTTAATGTTTCAAGTTTTTATTTAAATTCTAGTTAGTTAACATATGGTATAATATTTGTTTCAGGAGTAGAATTTAGTGATTCATCACTTGTATACAATAACCAGTGCTCATCACAAGTGCCCTCCTTAATGCCCATCACCCATTTAACCCATACCCCGGCCCACCTCCCCTCCAGTTAACCCTCAGTTTGTTCTCCATAGTTAAAGTTTGCCTCTCTCTCTCTTTTTTCTCCCTATACTCATCTGTTTTGTTTCTTAAATTCCACATACGAGTGAAATTATATGGTGTTTGTCTTTCTCTGACTGACTTATTTTACTCAGCATAATTAGTTCTATCCATGTCATTGTAAATGCAAGATTTCATTCTTTTTGATGGCTGAGTAATATTCCATTGTGTGTATATACCACCGCTTATTTTTTTAAATATTTTATTCATTTATTTGAGAGAAAGAGTGTGTGAAAGGGGGGAAGGGAGAGAGAGAGCACAAACCAGGGAAGAGGCAGAGGGAGAAGCACACTCCTCACTGATCAAGGAGCCTGACGCAGGGCTCTATCCCAGAACTCTGGGATCATGACCTGAGCCAAAGGCAGATGCTTAACTGACTGAGCCACCCAGGTCCCCCCATACTACCTCTTCTTTATTCATTTTTCAATTGATGGACATTTGGGCTCTTTGAATAATTTGACTATTGTTGATAGTGATGCCGTAAACATCAGAGTGCATGTGTCCCTTCAAATCAGTACTTTTGTTTTCTTTGGGCAAATACCAGTAGTGCAATTGCTGAATCATCCAGTAGTTTTATTTTTACCTTTTTGAGGAATCTCCATACTGTTTTCCAGAGTGGCTACTCCAGCTCGCATTCCCACCAACAGTGTAAGAGGGTTCCCCTTTCCCCTCCTCCTCGCTAACACCTGTTGTTTCCTGTGTTGTTAATTTTAGCCATTCTAAGTGATGTGAGATGATAGGTCATCGCAGTTTTGTCCAGTTAAGAAACGGGCAGAAGATATGAATAGACATTTCTCTAATGAAGACACACAGATGACTAAGAGACACATGAAAAGATGCTCAACATCACTCGTCATCAGGGAAATACAAATCAAAACTATGCAAGTACTTTGAAATGAAAAGCAGCTCTGCTCAAGCTTAAATGTGTTTGGTCCCCTAGTCTTCATATTAATACCCATTCATTCTGTAATACAGACTGTGAGCATTGCCACAAATGACACCTGGCCTATTCGAGGCCTAAGGTAGACCACCAAATAGGACATTTAAAAAATTATTTATCATTAAATGATAGGGATTTTTTTTTCTTTTGTCCTCTTTTTTCCTTCATTTATTTTCTGGACTTTACTCTTAGCCACAGATAATTCGACTCCATTAGTTTTTTATTCCATAGAGTGAATCACCAAGAATTAAACCATGACTGCTCAATCAGAGCTTTTTTTCTGTCTTTTTTTTTTTTTTAAAGATTTTATTTATTTATTTGTCAGAGAGAGAGAGAACACAAGCAGGGGGAGTGGCAGGCAGAGGGAGAAGCAGGCTCCCTGCTGAGCAAGGAGCCCGATGTGGGACTCTACCCCAGGACCCTGGGATCATGACCTGAGCAGAAGGCAGACGCTTAAATGGCTGAGCCACCCAGGTGCCCCTCAATCAGAGCTTTTAAACCATTTTATGTTAGCTGAGTTATTCAAAATAAAACAAAAAGATTCAATGTTCTAGAGTGAGCAAGATCCATTGGATAGGAAGAGCATGGAACATCTATCCTAAAAGATTCAGAAAAGTGTTGATTTACAAAAATCAATCATCAGGTTATGGCAAAGGGCAAGATCTAGGGGAATAAAAGAGCAAACACAACAAACAAGCAAATAAAAACAAGCACATTCTTTCTTTCTTTCCTAATTCTTTATACCCAGAATGCTTACGGGTACCCTAAAGAAAAAAGAACATTGGGTTAGTCAATACAGAATTAAAGACAGATAGAGGACAATGGAATGTAAGTTCAAAGAAGAAAATTGACAAGATGACTGTTGACATTAGCAGCATAAGCCCTCCTTGCCGGACCTCCAATGTCATCCTCAAACTGGCTGTTCCCCTTTTCTTTTCAATTCTGAAATGAAAGAAAATTATACAAGATAACGTACAGGTACCCACAAACTCAACGTGATCAATGCTAACAGTTGATCAGATTTAGTCTGAGTAATTTTATAAGAAACAAAACATTACAGATAACATTTGAAATCCTCTTTGTTCTCCTCTCAGACTTTCCACCTCCTTACCCAAGAGCAAACCCTACTTTGAATTTGATGTCCCTCATCATATTCCACCTTCTTATATTTTAAGAAATTTTAAGGTACATGTGCATATATCTATGATATATATATATATATATTCATAAATAATAAAAACATCACTTTTTAATTCTCATAAATGCCTTCAGATGGAAAATAGACTTTTTGCTCAATATCATCACTAAGATACCTATGCATGTCTATCCATATAGATTTATTTTATCCACTTAAACTGTATATTATTTTATCACATAAACATACTACATTTTTTTTTCATTTTTAAATAATGTTAATTCCAGTATAATTAGCTTATACTGTTATATTAGTTTCAGGTATACAATATCGTGATGATAAGTGTGTTCTTAATCCCCTTCACCTATTTCACCCATCCCCCATCCACCACCCCTCTGGTAACCATCAGTTTGTTCTCTGTAGTTAAGTCTGCTTTTTTGTGTCTCTTTTTTTCCTTTGTTTGCTTTGTTTCCTCAATTCCACATATGAGTGAAAGCATATGGTATTTGTCTTTCTCTGACTCACTCATTTCACTTAGCATTACACCCTGTAGATCTATCCACTTTGTCGCAAATGGCAAGATTTCATTCTTTTTTATGGCTGAGTAATATTCCACTGTGTATATATACCACATCTTTATCCATTCCTCTATAGATGGACACTTAGGTTGCTCATAATTCGGCTATTGTAAATAGTGCTGCAATAAACATAAAGGTGCATGTATCTTTTCAAATTAGCATTTTTGGGAAAATACCCAGTAGTGGAATTATTGGATGGTGATGGGAGTGCAAATTGCTGAAGCCCCCGTGGAAAACAGAGTGGAGGTTCCTCAAAAAATTAAAAACATACTACATCTTATTCATTCATTCCTATATTGATGGACATTTTTATTATTTTATCACCAAGCTGTGATAAAATTCTTTGTGAAGGTGTCCTTATGCATAAGCTCCTGGAAGCTGCTTTAGGCTTTATCCCTAGAGTGAAATTGCTGGATAAACTATATACATTTTCAAGTTCAGTAGATGTCAAATTGCTCTAGAAATGGGTTAGATCGGTTCTCTCTGCAGCATGTGCGTCCTCTCTTAGATCCCACGTCGCCTGATGATATTCTTACATGAGTTTCCTTCCAGTGGATCTTTAAAGGATAAAGCTTCAGAGGAACGTGCTAGGGAGAACTCAGGTAAGGCCTCCAGCATTTTGTTTATCAGATTCTGTTCTTGGTGGAGAACTAATATGAGATTCGGTTTGGGCACGAGTTAGCTGGGGAGTTGGGCTTCTAAAGAAAAGTGATAGTACTGAGCTGCAGTTCTGTTCCTAGGTAGTTACTCAGGAGACTGGACCAAAGCAGCCAGAATAGCCGAATGCTTTTACTTCCTGCTCACTAAGAAAGGAGCACCCTCTGCTTTGCCATCCTCACTCCTTTAGCTCAGGCTGAGGTAGTTTGTGCCTGAGGTGAGCCAATGTTTAGAAAAGAATGTTGCCCAGAAATAACACACAGAGAAGCATATATAGACAAATGGCAGTTTTCTCCCCCTTAGTTATACTTTTGTTCTTTGATTTGGGGGGATTCCTGGTTGTAACAGTTCATGAGAGACAAATCAGTTGTCACTCCTAAACTTTTGGAATACCTCGTCATCCAGCTCGATGCAGAATAAACAGAAACAATATCAATAAAAGCATCTTGCTTATTACGTTTTCTAAAATGGATGAAATCTCAAGTTCGGTTACTGTAGGGAGTGCTGTGATTTGCAAAATATTCAACACCATTGCACATATTCTTCTGTTTGCTTGGGATGACTGTGCTTTCCTGGCCACGCGGTGAATGAACGCTTCCAGCTCCTTCAAGGCTGTGTTCAAGCATTATTGTCCGAGGGAATCCTTCACTGGTGCACACCCCTCCATAGTCATCTTGTCTGCAGCACAGCCAGAAGTCTTCTGTTGTGTGTCAGTAACACTTGTGTCACCATATTGGGGCTGTGCATTTTCACGTGTGTTTCAAAGGAAGTAGGATGGGTGGGTTGGTAAAGTGGAGACTCCAGATTGGACTGTCTTGGGTGGAAACTGAGTGGAGTTGGGCAGAATGAGTGAAGGGAAGTGGGAGAGGCAGGCTTCCAGTGATGGAATGAATAAGTCACCAGAATAAAAGGCACAGCATAGGGAATATAGCCAAGGATATTGTAAGTTGCGTGGTGACGGATGGGAGCTACACTTGTGGGAAGCATAGCATAATGTATAGAGAAGTTGAATTATTATGTTGTACACCTGAAACTAATGTAACATTGTATGGTCAACCATACTCAAAAAAAAAAAAAAAGCTTTCTGTACCTCAGTTTTCCCATCTATAAGAATGTATACTAGCTCACCTACTGCATGATATTGTTGTGAGGATTAATTAATATTAGTTCATATACGAAAACATTTGGAAGTGTGCCTGGTCATGGTGAGCTTAGCAACATTAGCTATTGCTGTGTTGTCCTTGAGTCAGGGACAATGTCTTCCCCTATGGATCCAAAGCACCTTGCACTCTATCTGGCAAATAAATGTTTGCACAGAAAGATGTGTTCAGTTCAGTAAACACAGATGTACCTATTTTCCGAACAAGCATCTATATAGCATACATTTCACTCTCGTTGGCACGTACTCCATTTTTTTACTTCAGCCTTAGAGATAGATGCCTGTTAGCTATTCTGTTTTGACAGATTTTTAGCTTAAGTTGTCACTTTCATGCCAAGCCTGCCCAGTAAGTTATGAAAGGAGGTGGGGAAGCATGATAACTTTTCACAGCAGGGTGTATCCTCTTGGCAGGGCATTTGGGGACAAAGACATTTTGAAATGTTACATTATCTCAGCTACAAGCCTGAGACACACATTTACTTATAGATTCCGCTAGAAGGTGCTGTCCTCCCTCACCGTAATGGACGAGTGTGTTTGGAGAAGACTGGATTGTTTTAAGAGCCTCACATAAATTGTTACGGGCACAATCTGTGAAGTAAAAAAGTACCTTTTAATTTTAAAAGTGTTTATTTCCAAATCAGATGTTGTCTTTGACTATACATAATCTCTCTCAGGATACAATGCTTACATGAAAATTTTGTGTACACACAAAAATATTTTACATTGAAAATCTTACCTTTGTTTGTCTCCCAATTCGCATAGCGCAATAAACGTTGTTTGGACGGCTATAAATGGAATTGTGGTTTCTTAGAAATGTATGCCCACTTTAAACTTCTAGCTCTTTCCTCAGGCATCTGTTTTTCAAATAAGTGGGAACTCATGTGGATGTACATAATATAGACCTGGGATCTTTCATCCAGGGTTTTAGAATGGGTGGGTCACGTCCCTGTTGAATGCTGTAGGCTGCAACTTAAAGCTAGCCTGTTGTAACTTGTTTAGACTTTGATGAGTCTAAGAAAGATAATATAGAAATAAAAGTTCAAATTAAATTTATCAGTTGTTTTATACTATGCGCCAATACCTGGATCCCTGAACTTACAGAAAGCATGTTGAGACTGAACAGAGAAAAGAGGGAGGAATAGCTCACAAGAGTGGAGAAAGTGAGAGAAATGAATAGCGGACTCACTGAAAACCAGGTGACAATACATACTTGGAATGGTATGTATGTATGTATGTATTTATTTATTTATTATTTTAAAGATTTATTTATTTTAGAGAGAGAGAGGGAGGGAGGAAGAGAGAGAGAGAGGGAATATGCACGGGGGGTGGGGGAGCAGAGGAAGAGGGAGAGAGAAACTTTAGCAGACTCCTCAAGCCAGAGGTAGGACTGGATCTCATGACCCTGAGATCATGACCTGAGCCAAAACCAAGAGTTGGATGTTTAACCGAGTGTGCCACCCAGGGGCCCCCAGAGAGGTGTACATTTAAATTTAGATTTATATGATTTGTGTTCACACAAAGGTCTTGTTCTAAGCTTCTTAGACAGGATCAGTTCAATCTATGATACCTTTATCCATTTTTCTAGCTCATGTCTCCTGTGACATAACACAAAATGGAGTCCACATTTTCTATTTTAAAGATTAGAGGAGCTAAGAGAATGTCGAGTGTTTGTAAAGTAATTTCTGAACGAGTTTTATTCATTGGCGACTATCTTCTTTTTCTGATTAGTGTCTCTCAGTAGAGATGATTTTAGAATTCTTTTTCAAGAGATTATTTTAAATTGTTAAATGACTCTAGTGTCAATCAACTGTATAATATTGTAACATGGTTTTAAGCTGTGTAATTTCATGGACACTTCAGGTGATAGCATAAATTCATGTTGGTTAGGGAGACCCGGGTGGTTCAGTCCATTAAGTGTCTGCTTTTGGCTCAGGTCATAATCCCAGGGTCCTGGGATGGAGTCCTGCCTCGGACTTTTTGCTCAGCAGGGAGCCTGCTTCTTCCTCTGCCTTCTGCTCCCCCTGCTTGTGTTCTCTCTCTAACAAATAAATTTAAAAAAAATCTTTAAAAAAATAAATAAATTCATGTTGGTTGTAAAAGTATTTTTTTAAATTCAGTTTCATTGTTTCTGAAAAAATCATTAGCCTCTTAATAATTTGGTTATTATCTAAAAAAGAGTATATTTAAAAGATTTGGGTGCTCTGTCACATGTAGAGCATATTTGAAATATAGATGAAATCTTGCTCTATTGGACCCTATTTTAATTAAAAGGAATTTATGACAACATAATTAAAAGATTAGAAATCGAGTTACCGTGTATATAATAGTGACTTTATTATTTGATCATTTTAATTTTAAATATAATAAAAGGAAATCAATGTTTTTAATAAATTCACTTCAAATTAAGTCAACTAAATGATTCCTCATAATTACGCATGCTATTCAAAGAATTCTGTTATAATTTTATTAAACATATCCTTGAAGATTCTTTGCTAAAAACCAAAAGTCAATTTATCAAAGATATGTAATTTTATCGGTGTCAGTGTTAACTCGCATTGCAATTTTATATTTGTGCTACTTAGATTCGTAGCAGAGAGCATAGATTCATAGCAAAAGATAATTGGATCAAGTTTGGTATTAAAATATCCAACTTTCATTGAAATGCTTAAGCTGTTTTTAGGGATTATGTAGAAAGTTATGAATATTAGCTATATTAAAATCAAAAGATTTTAGAAAAAGTCAGCAATTTTTAATTTTATTATGGGAATTAGCTTCTCCTAGAAGCCCGCTGAATGAGAATTATCCTTTATTAGCAATATTGAGAAGAATTTGAAAGAAGGGTGATTGATTGACAATAAATGCCTCTACATTGTCAAAACATTTAGATAAAAGCATGAAAACCCTAGTCCATCTTTTAGCAATTTTATCTGTTGTGACAGCCATCGTGCCTCTAGACTGGCTCCTTGGGGAGAAAGCACCATGTTTCTGACATACGTTATTTTAAATTCCCTAAAGAGCTCCAAGAAATGTGCTGTGATTCTAACAGAGGCCTGGTCAGAAGCTGCAGGGTGGTCACACAATGCACTCGGGTAGAAAGGTGCACCCCCTGTCCCCCCAGACATACTGTTTCCTGCTTGAGGTGACTGAACATGCAATTTGGAATGAGAAGGACCAGTACTCCATCCTTAAATCTTCTCCTCTCGTGTGTCCCTCATTTTCACCAGTGCTTTCTGGTCATTTGCCCTCAGAAGAAGTTGAAGGTGCTCTGTGGGTCTCTTCCACTCAGCCCCATGGGGGTCCTTCTTCTCTGATATGTAACACCAGGGACAGACCCAGGTAGAATTGTGGAGAAGCATTCTCACCTCTGTCTCCCCTCCCTAAAAACTGCACAGGAAGGACGAGCTCCTATTTGACCTCTGTGTAAGAGAAAAGAGAGGGATGGGCAGTCTGTGGGAAAAGGCCTTTATGTGGGTCACCTGCACTGTCCGCCAGATGACTGGCCAAGCTGACTCACCTGAGCTCCCACCACCAGGGTTACTGGCTGCCCCTTCTGCCAGTAGCCTCCCAGTTCTGCTGTACCCCAAAGCTGTTTCTGTTCCCCCTCCTGGAACTGGCTGGAGCCTTCACAAATGTGCTGGCCCCTCTGACACTGCCTGAGGAGGGAAGATGGTCCAGGGGTGCTGAGCAGCATTTGTACGTCATAGGAGCCATTTTCTGGCGTTCACACAGCTCCCTCAGCATTGCCCGTCTGTGGTGGTGATGATGGAGGCATTTGGGACACTCTTTTTAGCACACACCCAAAGCTTTTCCTTCATGAACCTGGTTTGGAACAAACTTCTCATCAATATACATTCCTAAACTGGTGGGCAGAATCAGGATATTGGACCCATCGTGTCTCAACACCTAAGCACGTTCACTGTAGAGGTAGGCGCACTCACAGACACCTTGTAACAAAGACACCCCCTTCCTCCTTTTAATGAGGACACATGCCACTAAGGCTCTATTTCTCAGGCTGTATTTACCGAATTTTCTCACATTTTTCCTCACTGTTCTGTCTTTATCCTGTAGAAGCAAACAAGTCTTGGGTCAATATCACTGTGTTCACATGCTCTTTCCTTTGGAGAGCAATTTCTCCTCTCCTCACCTCCCTGCCCCCATCCTCTCTTCGCTCTTCTCTCTTTCCCTCTTTTTCCCATCCTTTTTTTCTTTCCTTCCCTTTCCTTCTTTCCTCACCTTTCTTTTACAAACTACGTTTTCATAAACCAAGTATGTACTGACAGTGATTGGACATGAAGAAAAGCACTTTTAGAGGGACACTTTTCAGAATAAACACCAAAAAGGGTATTTCCTATTTATAACTATGAAGACCCTTCTAGATATGAGGGATAAGCAATATATTTTAGCAGCACCATTTTTATGGAAACAGGAGAAGGGAGTATTTCTTTGAAGGAATTCAGGTTCTAATACAGGTGACATGAGCTAAGCAAAAATCATTAATTACTAGTAAAATAGTTATTAGACTAGATCAGGTGGATTTTGTGTTCCACATTTCCTCTCCAGTCTTTTCCCAAGGGATAGAATTTCAGTGTTCTGAGCAGAGAAGCCAGGTGTGTTATGAGAACATAAAATTCCCTTTTTTAACTCCATGAAATTGATTTAAGAGAACATATTTGCTTTCCTACAATTCAGAGAAATTAAAAATACCAACTCCCTTTGGTGATGTTTTACTTTCGTGGCAAGTCAGCTTCCCCCATGAGCAGTTTCTTATCCTCAGAAAGCCTCAAGAATGTGGTCAATTAATACCCACTTGAAAAAAAAAATCAACACTGATAAATGGTGTAATAAATAAGCAAAGGCATATAATAATAATGTTTTTTTAAATAGAAATTGAAAGAAAATAAATCAATTAACCAAGACTTCCCAAATAAAAACCTAACATAATTTTTTCCAACACTTTATCATGCATTTGGTCATATGTTTTCGTACAAGTTCTATTAACTCTGCCTACTTACTAGCCTTTAATAAGCCAAAAAAGAAAATAACCGTGTTAGCCAGATGTAGTCTTTCCTTCAGTTTATTTATTTTTATATTTTATGTCTTACTAGACTTCATTATCGAAAGATGACATGCCCACTGCTCACAGCGGCTGCAATCCATTAGTCTAATGGATTGGAATTATAGGCTGCCTTAGGAATTGTCTATTGTGTGGCAAAATCAAATGTAAACCCTACTGTGAAAAGTCTTGACACTATTAAATGTGAAAAATACAATGTGTTCAGGAAAATGTTAAGAAAAGAAATGTAGGGCGTTTGACTAACCAACCAGAAAGTAATATGAAGTTTATGCCAAAATAGAAATTACTTGTGTTTTCTTGTTGTTGCTTTAGTAGAGTGACCCTGCACTCTTGTTCCCCACCCGGCCGTGCTGGCTGAACAGTGGGTACTGACTGATAATACTTGTCTCCTTTTCCTACCAAATCCTGGCCATAGACTACTCGTATACACAACTATTCTTACTCAAAATTCCATCTTGTGAATGCTTTCATTCATTCAGCACAAACACTTGTCTGCTCTGTACACGCAGCGTGAAGGTATAAGGTTTACAGATATGCCAAAGCTGGCGAAGAACTCACAAGGAAAATCCTTGCCACTTGTCACATTGTCAGAGGCTGTCAGCCTTTCCCTCTCAGCTGTATCACAGGACACCATTACTACCTGGGCAACACAAGTGGTTCTGGGAGCTCTGTGGTTGGGGTGAGATCTGCAAGGAATAGTCTGGGCTTTGCCGTTCTTGTGTTTGGTATTGACTAAGAAAAGGGAAGTGAAGAAGGAAAGGTCCAGCTTTCCTTCCAGAGGCCGCTTATTGCCGACAAAGAAAGCGTCTGTCCCGTGAGATGAGTTGCCTTTGACAGGTGGTACAGAGGGACCCTTGCGGAGGGGCTTGTGTGTCTGGCCTGGAGGGGGGTGGGCCTCTGCCACTGCTTTCGTACAGTGTTGAGGCTCCTTGACTCACCTCGTCGAACCCACAGAGATGACGTAGCCCTGAAGGATCATTTGTGACACATCCTGTCTCTTTATCCTTCTTTATGCCTTTCACTGATTTGTCAGAGGATAGATTTCTCCTCCAGAAATGCCTGGTATTCACATAGAAAATAACACAAATATTTGAATACGAGGCTCATTTACATTAAAGTTTAATTTTCAGATGATAAAAGCAAGATCAAGACTCTAAGTTTATGGGAGATGTTATTTGGAAATACACATCTTGAAAAGAGACAAGGAAATAGGAAATAAATTAGATCTAAAAGGTACTGATATTCAAAAGTTAAATATCAATCTTAATTTTTATAAGTGACGTATTAGCTTTTTCAGCTAAGTAACTTAGAAAAGAAAACACAAAGTCAGTTCATAGTATGCTAACATTTAATCTTCATCTAGGAAAAGCTTCTCTTTGAATGTTGTATTGACTTCTCCAAGGGTGAATAAGGAACTCTTCCCGTCTTTATCCGCCTTTGTTTCTCTCTCTCCCATATACTGTCTTATCAAACAGATTTATTCACTCACACATAAACAGAATCATAATATGTATTTAGTCCAATAATCTTTAGGGATATTTGTTATATACTTAGCACTGTATTAGGTGCAGAGAAAAATGTAGTGTGAATTGGTTCCTGACCTCCAGCCTGGACATGTGGAAATGGGACATTGGCTCTTATTCACTCATTCAGTGGATGCTTATTGGGTGTTTATTTTTGTTTATTTTTTTAGAGATTTATTTATTTGACAGAGAGAGACACAGAGACAGAGACAGAGAGCAGCAGAGGGAGAGGGAAAAGCAGACTCTCTACTGAGCAGAAAGCCTGATGTAGGACTTGATCCCAGACCCCATGATCATGACCTGAGCTGAAGGCAGATGCTTAACTGACTCAGCCATCCACGCACCCCTTGGGCGTTTATTCTGTGCCATTTATGCATGCATGTGTTAATTAAAAAACGAATAAGTGAAGTGCTAGCATATGAAGGGCTGATGTTGGGGAACTGGAGAACTGGTGACTAGGGGGAAGCTAAGTGAACCAGGTAGGGAGACTAGGATTAGAAAGCACTACAAAATTGCAGAAGGTAGAATCCAGGTGCATGCTGGAAAGACAAAAACTAAGTAGAGCAAAGCAACCAACCATTTCAAATGCAGAGTGTAACATGGCCCTGAAATCCTGGAATGAGGCTGGGGAAAGAGCCACATCAGTCCCTGGCTTGGTGGAGACAATGGAATATAATCAAGAGCTGGATGAAAAAGAAGGGACCTCTGAAGCCAGTGCTGGGGTGAAGGGGTCAGATTTGGATAAACGGAGGGAGGACGGAAAGCAGTTCTGCCAGTGAGGTAAGATTACAATTTACGCACAGCTTTGGAAGTCAGAGTGAGAATTGCAGGTGAAGCGGAGAGGAACAGCTGAAAAAAAAAAAAAAAGCATTTGAAAGAGAAGGTGATTAATGACTAAGGTTATTAATCACTCCTCCAAAGGAAAGGTTTTACAAATGACTGCTTCTGGTCCTGGTTGTTCAACTTGGCCTGCATTAGGTAAATGCTGCTTTATGCTTCCAATACATTGCTTAATTAAGTTCTTGACGGTTCTTGTAACTTATACTTGAAAGAATCTTTAATATTCGGTTTCCTACAAGCATTACAGATAGATATTTGGGGATTGAAATTTTGATAGGGTAGCCAGAGAAGAGTCCCCACTGAGAAGTGACATTTAAGTAAAGACCTGAAGAAAGTGAGAGGAACTTTTCAAACAGTAGGAAGAGCAAGTGTAAATGTTAAATCTTCTACTTATTCCTGTGTTTGATTCTGGCTCCGGATTTGTTCCATTGCTCCAGTGTGAAAAAAATATCTGTACCAAAATGATGCTGCCCTAAATATTATAGATTTATAACAGAATGAATCCAATTAGCGTGAATGCCTAATATAGTTTCTGCACAGAAATATCTTGGTTATTCTTGAAATTTCCCTGCCATATAAGTCTTGATATTCAGCATGCTGATTTTCTTTTAAAAAAAAACAAAAAAACCTCTCTTTGGAATTGTATTGAAATTGCATTAAATCAATATAAACATAAAAGTCTGCACCCAGTTGGAATGCGGGAGGGGGCTCCCGGCACATCTAAGGAATTCTGTGCTACACCAGCAACCCAGTTCTGACACAATCCACCTGGAGGTAGTGTGAGATCTCACAGATTAAGGGCTTAGTCCTACAAGGCTCTCCCCTTCCCCACCCCCAACTTTGAATGCTACTTACAAACCCACGTTATTACCTGTGCTCCTGACCTACTGGTTATCAATCAGAGATTCCTACAATCTTCTCCTCGAGTTTCATTAATTTGCTAGAATTGCTCACAGAACTCAGAGAAACATTTTACTTACAGAATCATGGGTTTGTTATAAAAGGATATAACTCAGGATCAGTCTGATGGAAGAGATGCATAGGGCCAGGTACATGAGAAGGAGCTTGGAGCTTCCATGCTGTTTCTGAGCATGCCATTCTCTCCAAATCTGCACTTGTTCCCCAACCCAGAAGCTCTCCAAACATTGCCCTTTGGGTTTTTGCTAAGGCTTCATCACAGAAGCATAACGGATTAAATCATTGGCCATTGATGATCAATTCAATCTCCAGCCCCTTTTTCATTCCTGGAGGCCTGGGACTAGGGTGGAACTGAAAGTTCTTCTTTTTTTTTTTTTCCAAGATTTTATTTATTTATTTGATACAGAGAGAGAGAGAGAGACAGAGAGAGGGAACACAAGCAGGGGGAGTGGAAGAGGAAGAAGCAGGCTCCCAGCAGAGGAGCCCGATACGGGGCCCGATCCCAGGACTCTGGGATCACGCCCTGAGCCGAATGCAGACGCCTAACGACTAAGCCACCCAGGCGCCCCGAAACTGAAAGTTCTAACCCTGTAATCTCTTGGTTGGTTTCCCTAGTAACCAGTCCCCATCCTTACACTCCTAAGGGCTTTCCAAAAGTCATTTCAGTCACCATATAATTTTGGGTCCATTTCTGGGTTTTGTATTCTGTTCCATTTATCTAGGTGTCTTTTTTTTTTTTTTTTTTTTTTTTTGGTCCCAGAACCATACTGTCTTGATGACTACAGCTTTGCAGTATAGCTTGAAGCCTGGAATTGTGGTGCTTCTAGCTTTGTTTTTCTTTTTCAAGGTTGCTTTGGCTATTTGGGGTCTTTTGTGGTTCCATACACATTTTAGCATTGCTTGTTCTAGTTCTGTGGAAAACACTGGTGGTATTTTGATGGGGATTGCATTAAATGTGTAGATTGCTTTGGGTAGTATAGATATTTTAACAATATCTCCCAATCCATGAGTATGGAATGTTTTTCCATTTCTTTTTGTCACCTTCAATTTCTTTCATAAGTGTTCAATAGTTTTCTGAGTACAGATCTTTTACCTCTTCAGTTAGGTTTATTCCTAGGTATCTTATGGTTTTTGCTGTGGTCTTTGACAAAGCAGGACAGAACATCCAGTGGAAAAAAGGCAGCTTCTTTAACAATTGGTGTTGGGAAAACTGGACAGCAACATGTGGAATGACGTTGGACCACTTTCTTACACCATACATACAAAAAAATTCAAAATTGATAAAAGACCTAAATGTGAGACGGGAAACCATCAAAATCTTAGAGGAAAACACTGGTAGCAACATCTTTGACACCGGCACAGCAACTTCTTACTAGAAGTTCTCTGGAGGCAAGAGAAAGAAGAGCGAAAATGAATATTGGGACTTCGTTAAGATAAAAAGCTTCTGCACAGCAAAGGAAACTAAAAGGCAACCTTCATAATAGGAGAAAATATTTACAAATGACATAAGATATAAAGGGTTGCCATCCAAAATCTATAAAGAACTTAACAAACTCAACACCCCAAAATAAAAAATCCAGTTAAGAAATGAGCAGAAGATATGAATAGACATTTTTTTTCCAAAGAAGACATAAAGATGGCTAACAGATACATGAAAAGATGCTCAACATCACTGGTCATCAGGAATATACAATATTCAATATATAAATCAAAACTACAATGAGGTATTACCTCACACCAGTCAGAATGGCTAAACTAACAGCACAGGAAACAACAGGTGTTGGCAAGGATGGGGACTTGAAAGGGGAATCCTCCTACACTGTTGGGGGAATGCAAACTGGTGCAGCCACTCTGGGAAACAGTATGGAGATTCCTCAAAAATAAAAATAGAACTACCCTATGACCCAGCAATTGCAGTACTAGGTATTTAGCCAAAAGATACAAAAATACTGATGAATGGATAAAGAAGAGGTCTCTCTCTCTCTCTCTCACACACACACACACAGTGGAATAATATCAGCCTTCAAAAAGAATGAAATCTTGCCATTTACAAGGATGTGGATGGAGCTAGAGAGTATTATGCTAAGCAAGATAAGTCAGTCAAAGAAAGACAAATACCTCTGATTACAGTCCCATGTGGAATTTAAGAAACAAAACAGAAGAACATAGAGGGAAAAAAGAGAGAGAGAGGCAAACCATAAAACATACTCTTAACTATAGAGAAAAAACTGAGGGTTGCTGGAGGGGAGGTAGGCAGGGGTTGGGTTACATGGGTGGTGGACATTAAGGAGGACATCTGTTGTGATGAATTGTTAAATTCTACTCCCAAAACTAGTATTACACATATGCTAACTAACTGGAATTAAAAGAAAAACTTGAAAAAAAAGTCACCTCTAATGAAATACACCTTCATAGTTCTCATCACTTAGGAAATTCCATTGATTTTTAAGAGCTCAGTACCAGAAACAGGGAGGATGAAATATGTATTTCTTATGAATCACAATATCACAATTATTCACATTTTTCTAAAATGAGTTTATATCTCAATGAATAATGCATTTCTCTATGTATTTCCTTTTTCTACGACATCTATCAATGATCTTTCATTTAAAAATGCATTATTATTTTCATACTGTTGTAAATGATATCATTTTGAATGCTAATTTATAAATATTCATTTCTGATATACAAATCAAAGTTGATTTTGTATAAACTGCTCTTTTATTGAGTTGTCTTGCTAACTCTTTTACTAATTTCAATAATTTGTCTCTATTTTTTAACTTATTTATTTTTTATTTGACAGAGAGAGACAGAGAGAGAGGGAACACAAGCCAGGGGAGTGTGAGAGGGAGAAGCGGGCTTTCATACAGTTTTTATTTCTTTTTTCACACCATACTTGAGAATATCCTATTCAATGTTGAATGGAACTAGTGATAATTAGTAGTATCCTTATCATGCTCCCAATCATAGAAGGATGCTTCTAACTTTTCACTGTTCATCGTGAAGATTTCTGCAGGATTTTGGTAGATTATTTATATTAAGTTAAGGGTCTCTTTACTATTCTCTTTGTGAATTTTGTCTGACTTTTTTGAATCCATTTCCAGCTCACCATTTTTTTTTTTAAAGATTTATTTATTTATTTTAGAGGGAGAGAGAGAGAGAGAGAGCAGGGGAAGGAGCAGAGGAAGAGGGAGAGAGAAAGAACCTTATGCAGACTCCCCGCTAAGCCAGAGCCTGACCTGGAGTTTGATCTCAAGACCCTGAGATCATGACCCGAGCTGAAATCAAGTCGGTTGCCCAACCGACTGAGCCACGCAGGTGCCCCATCCAGCTCACTGTTTTTATCTTCAGGTGTGTCTGCTGTTTAGTCCATTCACTCTGTTTTACATTTCATTGACTATTATTTCCAATTCAAAGACTTCTGTTTGTGATTTTATTTGTTTTAACCTTCCTGGTCAATAATGGTAATCCCTTTTTACTTGGTTATTTTTTGAATTCCATCTTTTATCCCACTGAATATTTTATATATCCAATTATATGTTCAATTTTATATTTACATAGTTATTTTATAGTCTGTTACTGTTTATATCCTGTTGCTGGTATGTCCAAAAGCTAATGCCTGGCAGTGTAACGTTTTTGTCTCTGTCTTCTGATTCTCACTTATTGTGTTCTATTTTCTTGTGTATTTTGTATCTATACATAATCCTCCCTTATGTGTGGTTTCACTTTCTGCAGTTTCAGTTACCAGTGGTCAACCACACTCCAGTCTCAGATGATTCTCCTTCTGATGTATTGTCAGAAGGTCAATAGTAGGCAACACTATGTCACAATGCCTGTATCACTCCCCTCACTTCATCTCATCACATAGGCATGTTATCATCTCACATCATCACAAGAAGAAGGGTGAGTACAGTACAGTAAGATATTTTGAGAGACACCACATTCATATAAGTTTTAGTATAGTCCATTGTCATAATTATTCTGTTTCATTATTAGTCATTGTTAATCTCTTACTGTGTCTAATTTATAAAGTAAACTTTATCATAAATATGTATGGGTAGGACAAAATGTAGTATACACAGGGTTCAGTAAGATCTGTGGTTTCAAGCATCTATTGGGAGTCTTAAAACACAGCCCCTATGAAAGAGGGAACCATATATATATATATATATATATATATGGTGATATATACACATACATATATACATCACAATATATAAATAACACATCATATATATATAAACATCATATTACAAAACATATATAAAAATGTGTATTTTTTAATTTAACTTAATTTTGGACAATTTTGAAGGCTGAAATTGTAGCTTTTCTTTTCCAAGGGGCATTGGAGTTTTGTGTCTTCCAGAGCTGGAGTCCCATTACTCTCCTGTGGTCTGTTTAACAACTTTCAGTAGTTTGGGTTTAATGCAAATATCTCAGGTTTGGCCTCCAAACATTTATTGGGTCTATGGTTTAGTCCCTCAGACTTACCTGCTCACCTCCTCTGGTCCTTACTCTTGTTCTTTTCCTTCCTCTTCAAGTTTCCTGTTGTGCTTTCAACTAAGTGGTTGGTTGTTGTATCCCTTTGAAGGACTCTGTTATTTTCAGTAAGGCTGGAAGTGTGTTGAAAGTTCTATTTGCTGTAATTATTCCAGGAGTATCAAGCTGCATTTAATTGGTACCAAATGACAAATTAGATCAGTCATGTGAATGTTTCATAGAACACTTAACATTTGTTACATTTTATAATGTGTGTTCAGTGCATGGCAAGGAAATGCAATGGCAATTGCCATCTTCCCACTGGACAAAAATGACAAAAATGCAAATATCTTTACTATAGGTGGCACAGTTAATTATTTTTCTATATTATAACTCATATAGAACACAACTTACTTTTAGAAATAGAATAGGGCTCATACTCCATTGCTTTTAGTAATTTCATGTTCATTTTTGTGCAACAAACTCGCCCAGTGACTTTTATTTGAAAAATTCCCAAGCTATGAACTATTACTTATTCTGCATTTTATATCACCAGACTTTTAGATGGCTCATGAATCAAATAAACCTAATTGATTACATATTCACTCATATTTATGAGTCTGATTAGGCAACGAACATTCTATACACAAATCATTTTGTGCTGCTTGGGTTCATTTAAAGCATCTCGGTGATATTCATAAATGAATATTGATATTTCATTATTGCAGCCTTTTGATAATACATTACCTGATAAGCTCAAGGAGAAAAAAAAAAAAGCAAAAGGGAAACAGGGCAATTTAATTTCATAAAGAAAACCTTGCAGCCTGGGTACTCTCTGAAGCAGCTGATCTTGGGCAGTCCCTCAGGGTGAGAATTGTCAAGAAAGAAGAGCGGAGAAGCATTGGGGTAGCAGACATATCTGTAGTCCTGTTGCCTCATTCCTCTCTACCTGAAAGCTCTCAACATGGGCAGATCCACGAACTGGATTGTATATAAGGACATAGTAAAACACAGTAGTATTAGCACCAAAGATGTAATCAATGAGCAAGAATAGGATCAGAGAGCAGCCAAAGCAAACATCTGCTTTGTCCTCTAGGTGCCGTGGGTATGGAGATTCCCCCTCTGGATCGCTCTACCTTCCTGACAGGTAGGTGTCCCTCCCTGAACAAGCCTCCAAGGCCTCATCCCAGGAAGCTGTCTGTCTGTCTCAATCACAGCCCTACCTTCCCTTTTTACTGTGGTCAGCCCTGCCTGCAGCACTCTATCTTTTAACTGACGAGTGCCCATAGCTCTGAGACGACATTCACTTGACAAGATGCTGCAAGCAGGACGCTTGCTTCAAAACTCCCTTTCGCGTCCCTCTCACTTAATTGTCCAGAATTCCATTAACATAGGATGATGACTGTGCGGCATTGACTGAGGACTTAGGGTAACAGGGGAATTTCAATATGGGAAGATAGAACTTGAAACTGGATCAAGACATAACTTCTTTCTTAAAGATTTTGTTTAAACATTTTTGTTTTTAATTTGAGAGAAAGAGAGAGAGAGAGTAAGAGCATGTTCATGAGCGAGGGGGGAAGGGCAGAGGGAAAAACAGACTCTCTGCTGAGCAGGGAGCCCCACATGGGGCTCGATCTCAGGATCCTGAGATCATGACCTGAGCTGAGGGCAGACGCTTAACTGACTGAGCCACCCAGCATCCCTGAAACATAACTGTTTTGATAGTCCAAGGAGAAAGGTCATGTGCTGGCCCATGTGTGCACACACACACACGCATACACGTGCACTAAACCAAATCTCGTTTTCTTGCTTCAGCATCAATCTTTCCTCTCTGAGAGGCTCATTCTCCCATCCTTCGAAGACAAATCATCAAACTCCCTTTGAAAAACCCTATCCATTACCGAAAGGAAGTGATTTCACCTTATGATCTATTGCTTCTAGACGTCATGGCAATCCAAAAACAAAACAGTTCACAAAAGTGACATTTCAGGGAGGAAAACTACTCGGTTGACGATAAAACCATAGGATGCTCTACATTCAGCCCATGTAAATTGAAGTTTGATCAGATTTGCGTTACTTTGCCAGGGAAAATATGCCTTCTATTTCTGCTGGAAATTTTCTAGGAAGTAAATCTTAGAAAAGACACACACACGGGGCACCTGGGTGGCACAGCGGTTAAGCGTCTGCCTTCGGCTCAGGGCATGATCCTGGCATTCTGGGATCGAGCCCCACATCAGGCTCCTCCGCTATGAGCCTGCTTCTTCCTTTCCCACTCCCCCTGCTTGTGTTCCCTCTCTCGCTGGCTGTCTCTATCTCTGTCAAATAAATAAGTAAAATCTTTAAAAAAAAAAGAAAAGACACACACACACACACACACACACACAAATAACACATTTTAAGGAACAGTAACATTACTATGAGTCATCATGATTTAATTGCAGATTAAGGAAGATAATTAGTTTTTTTGTTAACTGTAACTTCAAATTCCAAGATATTTCTAGTCTGACAGTAATAGTATTTTCTCCTCTCCTTTCCCCCATTTTTTTTTTTTTCAGGGAAACTCTAAAGGCAGTCCATTCTTAAAAAATTGATGACTAGTTACAGTGTTTTGCCAAACCAAAAAAGTGTCTTTTCTTGATAGTAATCTTTAGTTATACAAGACTTGGCATGAATTTCATCTGCACTTCCCTCACCAATCTCTGGAAGTATAAAAGAGACATAATATAGACTTTTTAACCTCTTTTTTTTTCCCCGAACAAATCCTCAGGATGATTCCAATTATACGTGAATTACAGAGAGTACTTCGAAGGATTTACAATCTTGTGAGACTGGAACCATTGGAAGTCATCATTTCCAGTGAAAGTACTGTTGAGTTAGTGGAGTGGGTCAGGAGGCAGTGATGTGTTCAGGAATTGTGGTTCTTATCCCTTCACAGTTTCATCAAGGTAGCTTGGGTTGTTAGAACAAAATGTATTTGCTTAAGACTTTGGGTTTGGTACTGTCCAGAAAGTAATTGCATTTCCATATCTTGCTTGTTCTTGGGGCTATTGGTTCAGAATTGGTACAAATCTGCTGTTCCTATAGCAAAGTCAATTGAAATAAAGTTTCAATGGTTGAAGTAGGTACAGTGCATCTGCTTGGGTACAAAAACCACACTTTCAAAGTCGTGGACAACTAATGCCCAATTATAAAGAAAATATAGCTCATACTCTCTAAATCTTTTCCCAGTGGCTCTGCTAATCAAATTATATCAGTCATCAAAAGATGAGTTAAATGTTTACATAGTTTATTCAAATAAGGTTGTACTCAATAGATTTCTTATTTTATTTTATTTTATTTTATTTTTTTACAGAAAAGTGGTCTGAAACATGCTGAATGGCATTTGGGGCACTGGCATGGCTGTGACCACAGCTTTTTAATTAATTGTACTGCCCCCCAAAAATGTAAAGCATCTGAGAGTAATTTAGACTTGGTCAACACAAATCAAAGAGAGTGGGAAGATTGGAAATTATCCAAATTATATGAATTAATTTGCTAAACTAGAAAAATTAAACCTCCTGATAGCTCTCCATTGTTTTGTCTGCAGGAACAGTGAATTTGATGATTCAACAGTTATGATTGAATTTACCAGTGATTAAGAAACAAGTGGCAGACTCTTCAGCTACTCTGGTCGAGCTAATCAATTCCTTAAACGAAATCAAATATTTAAGGCCCAAATTAGAGGGTTTTTTTCCCTCCTGAGTTACTTGATTTTGTTATTCACAAATTTCCATGATCATTGCTATTCTTAGTATTGCTTTCCTTACATGGCAACTGCCTGGTGGACAAAGGGAAGACTTCCTGATCAAAGATTAGAAAGTTTCACCTCATTAAGGCTTGCCACACTGCTGGATTTATCTGCCCCGTGAAGCAAATTGACTCCACGGGCCTTTTGATTGAAGCCTGATCTGTAATCTCTGTCACCTGCAGGTTGAACTCCAAACATCTGTCACATCGTTTTTATTAAAGGAAAGCAAATGTATTGAAATTGGTATAATATTTTCAAAAATATATCTAATCTATATTATACATGTATTCTCAGGCCAGCAATAGAGACTGATTTAACAGAAAAATTTTATGGCTCATTCTGGTGTTTGGTTTACAGGCTCTGTATCTTGTTTGCCAAAACAATAAAAAGTCCACTTTATGTAATCAGCAAGAATAACAAGCATTTACATGGTTGAGCAAACAGGGAGATGGTTAATTGTAATCTGCTTTATAGTTATAACTGAGATATTATGAAAGACTGCTTGGATCATGAAATTTGTAAATGTGTATGGTCTTACTTTAAAAAACGAGAAATTTATCACATGGAGAAAAGGCATAGGAGACACTCAAAGAGACTAATAGTGAAAGCAAAAGCTGATAATAAAACCAAAGTAAATCTTGTAATTTAAACATTGAAGATTAGATTTGATTCCATCGGAAAGCAAATTATATATGTTTGAAGGAAAGGTCAAACTAAACCTCACAGGTTCATAATTAAAGTTTAATTTCTTATAGTTCAAAAAATTATGTAAAAGCTTTATGAATCTCCATCCTTGGCATTAGAATGGAGCCATGGCCAAAATATTTAAGGCTTCTTAAAGGCTTATAGAAAAATAGTGAATTATAAAAAATAAAGTTTAAAACATGCCAAGGGGCTCAATTTTATCAATGATTATTTGCTTCCTATCGCCATTCCACAGATCAACATTGTGTCTTAAGGTCATACATTTACAACTTCATGCATTGTTCCTTGTCCTACATTTTTTCATGGTGAAGTACTAAACTAGCAATGTGTAATACATTCTTGTTTAACAAAAAGAAAACATTTTCTTTGTAACTCATGCAGTGTTGATGCTAATCATAAAAAGAGACCAATGCTGCTCCTTTTAGATTTTAAAGTAGAAATTAAAGCAAATGATAGCTGTCAAGTAAAGTATTGTGGGGTGAATGTGGTGGATTTAAATAAAAGCTACCAGCCACCTTCATTTTGCCCTTATATTTTCCATGTCAAATATTTGGGTATCCACAGTTGCGTGTGATCAGAACTTTGGAAATATTTTGTTCTCCAAGTCTACATTACTCTGCTTAAAATTCTAATAATTTTAAACTTTCATTTTGAGTGAAGCATTTGAGAGCTCCTTGGAAGTGCTTTTCTATCCCTGTTATATAATTTATAACAGTGATTTTCTCCCTAATGTGTGATCGGCTTGTGGGGAAATTGCAATTTAATTTTGAGTTTGATAATATAGACCCTAATTGCCAAGAAAACCATTTCTCTTAGAGCTCGATCCTGCTTTTATTCAACAACAAATATATTGAGGCAATGGTGTGATTGTGTTTACCCTGTATTTATAGCACAAAGAAAGATACTGAGAGTTATCCGTGTAGTCTTCGTGTAGGGATTTCAGTGGTTCTCGGTTGTTGTCATGTGATTTTTTTTTAAAAGATTTTATTTATTTATTCGACAGAGATAGAGACAGCCAGCGAGAGAGGGAACACAAGCAGGGGGAGTGGGAGAGGAAGAAGAAAGCTCCTAGCGGAGGAGCCTGATCTGGGGCTTGATCCCATAACGCTGGGATCACGCCCTGAGCCGAAGGCAGACACTCAACCGCTGTGCCACCCAGGCGCCCCTGTTTTCATGTGATCTATTATAAATGAACGGAACTGAGTGAGCTATAAAGTCAGGTTGGTTGCCCTTTTCTCCATTATATGAGAGAGCCGATACTTTTCCAATGTATGTAGGTTCTCCTGGGGGAGACTCCATTTGAAAACATTTTCTCTATAGTCAAGGAATAATATTAGAAATTAAAATAAATGGTTCTCAAATGACATCAGTTGTACATTATTTTTTATTTTTTTTATTTGTTAAAGATTTTATTTATTTATTTGACAGAGAGAAAGAGAGCACAAGCAGGGGGAATGGCAGGCACAGGAACAAGAAGCAAGCTCCCTGCTGAGCAAGGAGCCTGATGTGGGGCCCGATGTGGGGCTCCATCCCAGGATTCTGGGATCATGACCTGAGCTAAAGGCAGATGCTTAACTGACTGAGCCACTCAGGCACCCCTCAGTTTTACTTTAAAAGTAGTATACAGAGACTGAATAATTACTAACCTTGGAAAAGATAATTAACACTGTCTACAGAGTGCCAGTTATTTTATATGTGCTCTTTAAGTTTTATAAAAATAATGCAAAGTAGGCAATTAGTATTATTCTTACCCAATTGTTGAGGAAAACAAGGATAAAAGAAATTGAGTAAGCCTGCCTAAGGTCCACAGTTGAAGTAGCTGGACAAATAGTCAAACCTTTGCTTAGGTTTTTCCAAAGCCCAAGCTCTTCACTTTGTACCTGACAACTCTCAATGCTGATGGAGTTTAAAATTACAGATCCAGTTTTTTTTTTTT
>NW_024426552.1:18677040-18716974 GCF_017311325.1 Ursus maritimus
ACATGGAGAAAAGGCATAGGAGACACTCAAAGAGACTAATAGTGAAAGCAAAAGCTGATAATAAAACCAAAGTAAATCTTGTAATTTAAACATTGAAGATTAGATTTGATTCCATCGGAAAGCAAATTATATATGTTTGAAGGAAAGGTCAAACTAAACCTCACAGGTTCATAATTAAAGTTTAATTTCTTATAGTTCAAAAAATTATGTAAAAGCTTTATGAATCTCCATCCTTGGCATTAGAATGGAGCCATGGCCAAAATATTTAAGGCTTCTTAAAGGCTTATAGAAAAATAGTGAATTATAAAAAATAAAGTTTAAAACATGCCAAGGGGCTCAATTTTATCAATGATTATTTGCTTCCTATCGCCATTCCACAGATCAACATTGTGTCTTAAGGTCATACATTTACAACTTCATGCATTGTTCCTTGTCCTACATTTTTTCATGGTGAAGTACTAAACTAGCAATGTGTAATACATTCTTGTTTAACAAAAAGAAAACATTTTCTTTGTAACTCATGCAGTGTTGATGCTAATCATAAAAAGAGACCAATGCTGCTCCTTTTAGATTTTAAAGTAGAAATTAAAGCAAATGATAGCTGTCAAGTAAAGTATTGTGGGGTGAATGTGGTGGATTTAAATAAAAGCTACCAGCCACCTTCATTTTGCCCTTATATTTTCCATGTCAAATATTTGGGTATCCACAGTTGCGTGTGATCAGAACTTTGGAAATATTTTGTTCTCCAAGTCTACATTACTCTGCTTAAAATTCTAATAATTTTAAACTTTCATTTTGAGTGAAGCATTTGAGAGCTCCTTGGAAGTGCTTTTCTATCCCTGTTATATAATTTATAACAGTGATTTTCTCCCTAATGTGTGATCGGCTTGTGGGGAAATTGCAATTTAATTTTGAGTTTGATAATATAGACCCTAATTGCCAAGAAAACCATTTCTCTTAGAGCTCGATCCTGCTTTTATTCAACAACAAATATATTGAGGCAATGGTGTGATTGTGTTTACCCTGTATTTATAGCACAAAGAAAGATACTGAGAGTTATCCGTGTAGTCTTCGTGTAGGGATTTCAGTGGTTCTCGGTTGTTGTCATGTGATTTTTTTTTAAAAGATTTTATTTATTTATTCGACAGAGATAGAGACAGCCAGCGAGAGAGGGAACACAAGCAGGGGGAGTGGGAGAGGAAGAAGAAAGCTCCTAGCGGAGGAGCCTGATCTGGGGCTTGATCCCATAACGCTGGGATCACGCCCTGAGCCGAAGGCAGACACTCAACCGCTGTGCCACCCAGGCGCCCCTGTTTTCATGTGATCTATTATAAATGAACGGAACTGAGTGAGCTATAAAGTCAGGTTGGTTGCCCTTTTCTCCATTATATGAGAGAGCCGATACTTTTCCAATGTATGTAGGTTCTCCTGGGGGAGACTCCATTTGAAAACATTTTCTCTATAGTCAAGGAATAATATTAGAAATTAAAATAAATGGTTCTCAAATGACATCAGTTGTACATTATTTTTTATTTTTTTTATTTGTTAAAGATTTTATTTATTTATTTGACAGAGAGAAAGAGAGCACAAGCAGGGGGAATGGCAGGCACAGGAACAAGAAGCAAGCTCCCTGCTGAGCAAGGAGCCTGATGTGGGGCCCGATGTGGGGCTCCATCCCAGGATTCTGGGATCATGACCTGAGCTAAAGGCAGATGCTTAACTGACTGAGCCACTCAGGCACCCCTCAGTTTTACTTTAAAAGTAGTATACAGAGACTGAATAATTACTAACCTTGGAAAAGATAATTAACACTGTCTACAGAGTGCCAGTTATTTTATATGTGCTCTTTAAGTTTTATAAAAATAATGCAAAGTAGGCAATTAGTATTATTCTTACCCAATTGTTGAGGAAAACAAGGATAAAAGAAATTGAGTAAGCCTGCCTAAGGTCCACAGTTGAAGTAGCTGGACAAATAGTCAAACCTTTGCTTAGGTTTTTCCAAAGCCCAAGCTCTTCACTTTGTACCTGACAACTCTCAATGCTGATGGAGTTTAAAATTACAGATCCAGTTTTTTTTTTTTAAAGATTTTATTTATTTATTCGACAGAGATAGAGACAGCCAGCGAGAGAGGGAACACAAGCAGGGGGAGTGGGAGAGGAAGAAGCAGGCTCATAGCAGAAGAGCCTGATGTGGGGCTCGATCCCATCACGCCGGGATCACGCCCTGAGCCGAAGGCAGGCGCTCAACCGCTGTGCCACCCAGGCGCCCCTACAGATCCAGTTTTAAAAGATATCTTAGATCTGCTCCCCTTCAACTAATGCCTGGGAGGGGAAAGAACTGGAAGGGTTTTATATTTGTGATTTTATAGCAATTAGTAACATTTTTATTGTCACATTTGGTAGGTCAGCCGGAAATGGAAAGTTCCAATAGTTGTAGGCAAGAGCTAGCTCTGGTTTTCACTTCAGCTCTATAGCATAGTGGTTTAGACCGACACTGGGCACTAGAAATATGAAGTAAGCCACATATGTAATTTAACATTTTCTTTTCCTTTTTTTTTTTTTTTTAGAGGTTTTATTTATTTATTTGATGGAGCGAGAGGACGCAAGTAGGGGGAGCAGCAGAGGGAGAGGGAGAAGCAGGCTTCCCGCTGCGAGGGGAGCCCAATGTGGGACTCAATTCCAGGACCCTGGGATCATGACCTGAGCAGAAGGCAGACGCTTAACCAACTGAGCCACCCAGGCACTCTAATTCAACATTTCCTAATAGTCATATTAAAAAATAAAAAAAAAGAACAGGTGAAATTAATTTTAATAATAAATTTTATTTAACACAAAATCTCCAAGATATTGTTTCAATATGAAAAGCATTCTTCGTGAGGTATTTTACTTTTTTTCACATAGAATCTTCAAAATCTGATGTGTTAATTATACTTACTACACATCTCAATCATCTTAATTTTCATCAGAAAAAAAATAGAGCTGTATTTAGATTTCATAAACTTTATAATCGAAAAAAGATTCACTTATCCAAGTTGTTCCAAGTATACTAAAATGTTTGAGTATCACCTCTTAAAAATTTTATACTAATATGCAATATTAATAACATTGATTTCAATATAAATAAAGTTCACATCACTAAATGACAAAGGAATCCGTTCTTTCAGTCACTTTCAAACCTGGCTGATCATCAGACGCAATGAAGAGCTTATTAAAAACACAGCATCCTAGCCTCCATTCAAACAGCCAGATTGCTCTGGGTTTTGGAATTAAAAAAACAAAACAAACAAAAACTTTTAAAATAAACCTTTTATTTTGGATAGATTTAGATTAACAGAAAAGTTGAACAAGGATTTCCCATATGTCCACATCCAGTTTCCTCCATTATTAACATCTTATGTTAATATGCTAGATTAGTCATAATTAATGAGCCAATATTGGTACATTACATTAACTAAAGCCCATACTTTATTCACATTCTCTTAATTTTTCTCTAATGTCCTTTTACTTTTCCAGAATCCCATCCAGGGTACCACTTACATTTAGTCATCATATCTCGTTAGGCTCCTCTTGGCTATGCCATTTTATCCAACTTTCCCTGTTTTTCATGATCTTCATACTTATGAGTAGTATTGATTAGTATTTTATACAATGTACTTCAAGTGGTATTTGTGTGATGCTTTTCTCATGATTAGCCTGGGATTATGGGCTTTTTTGGGAGGAAGACCGCAGAGGTAAAATGTCATTCTCATCATATCATATCAGGGGTATCAACTGTATACTACCAACATGACATACTGTCAGTGTGACTTATGACACTATCATAGTTGATATACTATCAACATAAATTATCTCTATTGATGTTGACCTTGATGACATGGCTCAGGTAGTGGTTGTCAGGTTTCTTCACTACACAAATATTCTTCCACCCCCCTTTCCATACTGTGTTCTCTGGAAGGAAATCATTATGCACAGCCCACACTTAAGATGTGGGGTGTTATGCTGCCCCTCCTTTAGGATAGAGTGTCTAATCAACCGAAGTAATTTGGAATTCTCCTGCAAGGGAAATTAGATTAGTTTCTATTAATTTATTAATTTATTATTTATTTATTTAATTTGTTTATTTATTTATTTATCAATTATATATGTTGATACAGACCCATATGTATTTGTGTATACTTTGTTCATAATTTAATACTTTTTATTTTGTTGCTCAAATTGTTCCAACTTTGACCAGTGGGAGGTCTTTCACTTGGCTGCTCTGTTCCTTTGGCATACCCCCGTTATCCGGTGTGTGCGTATTTGTTTATCTTCTTTGTTTTGAGTATAAGGTCTTAAAATTTAATGTATTTACAATTAAATAAAAAATTAAAAATTCAGTTGTTTGGTTTCATTAGCTGCTTTTTAAATGCTCAGTTGCTACATGTGGCTAGTGGCTTCTTTACTTGCAGACAAAATGCTTTATTGGGCAATAGACTCTAGAAAGAAACTGTGTAGGTCTAACTGCTGGTAATCTCACTTTCTAGCTGAGTAACTACATCTAAATACTAACCTTCCTGTCATTCAGTTTCCATGTATATAAAACCAGAATGATCACACCTGCTATCTCATGGGATTGTTGTGAAAATTAAATGATCAAATACATGAAAGGTGCTTACAGTAAAGTCTGACACATACCTGTAAATTCTCAATAAACGTCCATTAGCCTTATTTTTTGGCAAAATTTTGTCAAAACAGTGTTTACTTTACTGTAGAGGTTTCCAAGACAACTGCCAGAAGTGTATGCTTCACGCTTGATTTATAGACAAAATTCTCTCAATTGACTGCCGCTGGGCCAAGAGTTTTCACTTCCTTTCTGACTGGTGGTTGGCAAAGTTGTGACGTAGGCAAAGTTTGAACATAACTCCTTATCCCTTCAATTTTTGAAACAGGTTACTGAGGTATAATTGATACACTATATCAAACACATATTTAAATTATATGATTTGATTGGTTTGACTTCTGTATACATTTGTGAAACCATCGCCACAATTAGGATAATGAACATATCCATCATATCTGGAAGTTTCCTTGTGCTCCTTAGTGATCCCTTCCTCTGGCCCCTCTCCACTCCCCACCTCCAGAAGCAAGGGCTAATTTGCTTTCTGTCGCAGTAAATCGTTTTGCATTGCATTTTCTATATTACGCGAATCAATTCATACAGTATGCATTTTAATTTAAAAATCTGTGTTTTTCAACAAAACTATATTGTGATTCACCTGTATTGTAGCATATGTGAATAGTTTCTTTCTTTATTTTTAAATAATGATTTTATTGAGATCATTCTCATACCATGAAACTTACCCTTTTAAAGTGTACAATTCAGGGTTTTATAGTAAATTCAAAGAATTGTGAAACTATTACCACCGTCGTCTTTTAGAACATTTTTACTACCCCCAAAATAAACCTTATACCCATGAGCAGGCATTTCCCATTTCGCCATCCGTCCAGACTCTGAAAAACAATGATCTACTTGTTTTCTCTATGAATTTGTCTATTTGGGACCTTTGATACAAATGCAGTCCTACATTATGTGGCCTTTTGTGAACTAACTGATTTTTATTGCTGAGTAGTATACTGTCGCATAGATAAACCACAATTTGTTCATCCATTTGTCTATCAATGAGCATTTGGACTAGCTCTAGCTTTTGCTTACTGCAAATAAAATTCCATTGAATCCATGTTTTCCTTTATCTTGAGCACATACCTTGCAGTCCAACGGCTGGGTCATATATTAAGTATATGTCTAACATTTTGAGAAAAACCCCAATTTTTTCCTAATGTAGTTGTAATTTGACAGTCCCGTCAACAGTGTAGGAAAATTCCTTTCCCTCCTCATTAACACTTCGTATAGAATTCTTTAGCCATCCTAATATGCAGTGATATCTGTTTGTGGTTTTAATCTGTATTTCCCTAATGACAAATGATGCAGAGCATCTCTCATTGCTTATTTACCATCCATATACCTTCTGTGGTGAAGTGTTTGTTCAAATCCTTTGCCGGTTTTAAAAGTTGGGTTGTTTGTTATCTTATTACTGTTTTTTAAAGTTCCTTATACATCCTTTCTGTAATTTAATAAATGCATTCACAATGAAGCCAGCTTCATGTCTTACTCTTCTAATGGATATATGATTTTTAAAAGATGACTACAAAGATAGGTCAAAATTTCATATGAAAAGTATAAACCACTGATTCCAGAACTTGAGGCACCAAAGAGCAAAATATTTAGAGAAGATATTCTTTGATGGAGTTCTGAAATCATGGTGGGTAAAAACCTATTCTCACTGGTAAAAGGCTAACTCTGCTTACCATACATTGTACAGTTGTTTCTAGAATCTTCTACCTAATATCTTCCCTGTTCTAATCAGATGTAGTTGGCACTCTGCTTTGCTCAGCTATTGTGTCAATTCCAACACTGGCAGTGAGGGTTGAAGAAGCGCATCTGCAGCAGTAGGGGTACATGGCACTGCGGTTGCTAGGGCAAGCTATTCTGGGTCACCATTGACTCATTACCTCATAGCGTTTCTCTAATTTCCCTGACTGTATTGTTTACCTTTATCACTTTACACACAGCAGCCAGAGTTCTCCTTTAAATACACATCTGCTCATGTCACTTCTCTCTGTTTAGAACTTACTCATGATTTCCTCCTGAATAGAAGCTAAAGTTCTGCTAAGGCTTATAAGCCCTACATGACCTATACCACTACTGCCTCCCCCATTTCAAAAAACCCCATCACCCCACCAAGTTCCTAATTTCATCTCCTCTCCTATCACTCTCTCCTCTTTTCTGTTCCAACCACATTGGTCTCCATTTGTTCCTCAAACATGCCATGTACACAGCTCCTCTTGACTTTTGAATTTGTCAGTCTCTCTATGAGGAATATTTTCCCTCAGTTATCCACATTGCTTTCTCCCTTGTTTCTTTCAGGTCCAGGTTTATGGGGTCTTCCCTGAGTGCTTCATAGAAAAAGCCTCCTTGTACCACCATCATCACACCATTCAGGCCCATCTTTCTTATACTGTTTTATTTGCCTCCATAGCACAAATGACCATGAGACTCATTACATATTTATATTCTTTGGTTATCATTGCCCCACTTCTGCCCTCATTAGAGAATAGAAGTTTCATGGAAGAATGAGCATTATTGTTTTCACTTATGTATCCCCAGTCCTGATACAATGCTTGGCAAACAATAGATACTCAACAAGTATTTTGGAATGATATGGTTATTTTGTTGACCTGTTATTAATGTATATCTGCAATACTTTCCTTGCCAACATCTCAGTGGTATGGTTTTGCTTTAAATTACAGCTTTCTTGACTGGGATTCTGACACCATTTCCAACTCTTGCAAATTTTTTCCTTAAGAGGGAAGGCTCTGTTAAACTTTTAACCATGCTGAAGTCATAATCTGGATAGACTGACAAGCTAGAACCACAAAGCTTCTGACTTGACTTTGCCATCTGCTGATTAGAACTGGTTCTCATCACCACTTGATGAATGAATGGAAGGAATCCAGTGATGCATCATCCACAAACAATATAAAGCATGGTTTTCTATCTTTTAAAACTTTTTATGGGTTTTAACATTTTCTCAATTTTTTTTTTTTTTGGTGATCAAAGACAAAGGGAATATCTTAAAGCCATTAGAAAATAAAGGCATATTACTCGGGAAAGAAAAGAAAATTAAAACTGACATCAGGTTTCTTAAAAATAACAATAGAAGCCCTGGGCTAAATATTCATAATGCTAGGAAAAAGATAACTCTCAACTTACAATTCCATTTCTAGCTAAACTATCATTTTTTAGTAGGTGTGAAAGAAGGATGTTTTTGGATAAACAAAGAATAAAAATTGTAACTAAGAGACTTATGAAAGAACTAATGAAGAATGTGCTTCAGGATGAGGGAGCAAAATACATGAAACAAAAAAATCAGTTAACAATTGCATAGTTCTAAACAATTATGCCCTGCTGTTTATTTATAAATATGTCAATTTAGCTTACACATTATCTTTATCTCTTCTTGTGTTGTTATTTACTTCTCATATATCTGCCATATTTGGAGCGTGACAAATCTCCCTCAAATTGTCCAGTTGTCTGAAGAATTTTCTGATCATTGTAGCCATTGACTTTTCTCTCATTGTAGAGCCAGCAGGGAGAGTGAGAAGCACGGTTAGAGATGTAAAAGAAAAATTTGCATTGAATAGCACTACTAAAGCTCAAAAAGAAGCATGTTTCAAGAAAAAGTTACCAACTGTATAAATGAGAAGACAAGCAAGATGAGGACAGAAGTACATGTAATAGATTTAGCAGCATGACCTTTGTTGGTGACCTTGAGAGGAAAAGATTCAGTGGAACAAAAGATAGAGTAGAATAGGTGGGAGAGTGGGTGGGGTGAGTCAAACATAATGGCTTAACTACATGCATTTTGCTCTGTTTCCTTTGCAGACCTTAATAAAATGAGAGTAGAGGAAGTTTTTAAAAACCACAAGCCTGTAAGAACAAAGAGGATGAAACAGCAGTCAACAGATTTTTGAAGATAGATGTTGGCTGAATGAATGGTGAGCTTGGACTTGGCAGAATGAAGAAATGAAAACCTCAGTTTCTTTAGAGAGGGTGAGAAGAAGAGCCATGAGTATTCACCAGAAAGAATTGGCAAAACCCAGAAATTGAGTCCATAATGGACCTCAGAAAGACATGACAGAAGGAAGGACAGAAAAAAAAGTGAATTAGTTAAAAATCAGAATACAAGGCAGCTAGGTTCCAATACCCCCTTCTCCAAAACACAACCCATTCCTAGGAGCCTTTACATTTAGTTCTAAATGATTTCAAACACCTGGACAAAGCTTCTTTAGATCAGAGTGTAGGAGTGAGAAGGGCTGGCTGGTCCAGTATCATTACTTTGCTTCAGTCAAGGCCCCAAAATGCTAAATCATAGCAACCACAACAAAACCTTTTCCCATACATGTTCCAGCAACCTAGGGCACGGGGAGTGTGTGTGCACGTGCATGTGTGTGGGTTTATCTTCCTAGGTAAAAATAACAAAACTATGGTTTTGAAATTATCTTATGATTATTCATATTTTAGTTTAGGAACATTAAGGGCTAACAGAATCATATAGTAAATTGGAAAGAAAGTAGTGCTTTAGATTCAAACAGATCTGGTGTCAAATCCTGTGGTACTAAATCTCTTTTACATTGACTTACTTCATCTGTAAAGGGAGGGTAGAAACACCCAACACACAGAGATTTTTGAGGATGTGATGTTGTGCCATATCAAAAGTGTCTGCTGTATATTTCACACTAGATGAATATTAACTCCCTCTCTGTTTTTTGACCTGAAGTATCTAACTAAAACTAAGAAGTGAGTCCAGAGGAGAATTATACCGAGTGGCATTTGATGAGTTAAAAATGAAAATGTGGTCAAAAGTGGTTAAAGGATACAAACTTCTAGTTATAAATAAGTCTTGGGGATGTAATGTGCAGCATGGTGACTATAGTTAACAATACCGTATTGAATATTTGAAAGTTGCTAAGACAGTACACTAAAAAGTTTTCATCACAAGAAAAAAACTTGTAACTGTGTGTTGATGGATGTTAACTAAACTTATTGTAGTAATTTCACAATATATGCATATATCAATTCATTATGCTATACACCTAAAACTAATACAATGTTACATGTCAATTAAAAATAAAATGAAAATTTGGGACAATTATACTTTCTATTCTCAAATTCTGATATAAGTAACCAGTTGATTTCCCTTTTTATAAAATAAACACTGTAATTATAAATAAAAACAGTATTTTTGTGATGCCTTCTTAACTTTTTGTTCACGGATGTGCTAAGCTGTGCAAATAGGATAAATATATCTAGTTTACACATACAGAATTTAAATGCTATAAAACAAATTTTAAAAACCTTGGAAAGTAAAGCCAGGGTAAAACATTACAGCAGTCTTTAAATAGTTTCTAAAAGAAATTCCACAGATCTTGTTTATTTTCTACTGTCATTTTTTTTTTCAAGAACACGGAATCTCTTTGGAGATATTAAGGTCTGTCATCAACAGCTATAAGAACACTGTACTGAATATTTATATTGCCAAGGGATACTTTTTAAAAAAGAAAACTGTAGGGGCACCTGGGTCGCTCAGTAGGTTAAGCAACTGCCTTCAGCTCAGGTAATGATCCCAGGGTCCTAGCATCGAGCCCCACATAGGGCTCCCCACTCAACAGGAAGCCTGTATCTCCCTCTTCCCCACCCCTCTGCTTGTGCACTCTCTCTCTCTCTCAAATAAATAAATAAAATCTTAAAAATAAATACAAAGAAAAATTTAATTTTTTTGTTCATTTATATTGATTATTTTTCCACCAGAAAGGATGCATTTACTTTTCTCGAGTACATATAATGAAATAGACAATCGTGGGTGTAATCTGCCACCAGTGTTGGTGGGAAATGGATATTGCATCTGGCTCATGGCGTGACTGCAGTCCAGGGTGACAGTGTTTGCACACCCTAAGAATTATGTTTCTCTACAACCCAGTGTGTGTCTTAATTCTGAATATAGACCTTAGGCAATTATTAATCTTCAGTGGCAGAAAAACCCAAGCCCAATCTTTTTATGTTACCTCATTATTCCTGTTCATAAATGAAAATTTAATTTCTGTTACAGTGCTTAGTGCAGTCAACTGTTATATTATTAATTATAGAATTGCTGCTAATGCCTAGGGATGATATTTTAATAAGGTTTAATCTCTTTTCCATATTCTAGTGTCTTTCATAATTATGTCTCTGTTTTTCTCCTTGCTTTTATTTTATTTGCAAACAAACTCAGCAGTGCAAACTGTAATTCTGACCTGGCTGGTGTTTCTGAGTCAGCCCTATCACTCATAATCCAGGCTCTGTGAATTTGTTCAGAAGAAAAAAGGAGGGGAAAGAAAGGCAACTTTATTTCAAATGCCAACTGTGATGTCGAACCGCATCTCAGTCTGGTCTTAAGATTGAGTCCCTTCACAGTTGCTGGGGGAGTTTTTATATATTCGGCGATCATTCTTGAAAGTTCTTTGGCTGGAAATTGTTTTATGTATCCCAGGAAGCATATTTTTTGTTGTTGTTGCTTTTAGTGATGCTTTAAGGCAGTAGGATATTCTCTAGAAAAGTGGTAAAAGGCTTGCGATCATGTATACAATGGCATAGAGAGGGTGCGAATTGAGTTATTTCATTCCTACACATTTGATAGTTTGTTTCTATCCAAGGGGGTGACAATTAACATTACACAGCTGTGTTATTTTCCTTGATTAAGTACAGACGCTGAGATCTAAGTTGTTTCAGTTAGTATTGTTTCCTCTTTATTATCCAGAACACATAGTATTTAGTTCTCTTATGCTACCCCCATGGTGATCTCTCCTGTTTTCTCTCTTTTGTTCTTAGAACATTCTAAGTTCACTTTGGTATGTGTATTTGTGTAACTGCTGTATTTACCAGATCAATTCCTGAGAGAGAAACTTAACGATACTCTTAGTCCCAGCGTGTTAGAGGATCAGCCCTATTAGGACATTTTTATTTGACGTATGGTACATGACACTGACAAGAACTCACAATGGAAGGGAGAAGTCTAATCTACAGGTCAGTTTCAGGGAGAGAGAATGAAAGGGAAAGTAAGAGATCTAGTCTGCTTGTTCCCCATATATTGACTGAGCATTCCATGTGTTTTGGTGGTCAGGTACTAGGTACATGGCTAAATGGGAAAAGCTAAAAAAAGGGAAAAAAAGCCCTTCTCAATCATTTTTTTTTTTTTTTGCAGTGTATTAAGTATTACGTATGGTGAGAGAAGAATGGGACGTGTAGACCTATGAGGGACTATTCTAGTCTAGAGGGGTGAAGGGGATTATGTAAGAAAGGGTGAGATTGAAATTAGGAGACATAGGGATGCAAATTTGGGATCACCAAAATTGAAAGCATAGAGAAAGAGAATGAAAACTATTAAGAGAGATAGGCGGTACATAGGAGAAAGTGGAATTCAAGAACCGAAGGCAAAGAAAGTTACAGAAGGAGGTAATGATCAATAGCACAACCTGCTGGAGGCACGGCAAGTTCCGTAGGGACGTATTTCTTAGTATTTAGTATTTATTTCTTAGTATTTCTGTAAGGAAGTAGGGCAGAGTTCAGCCAACTTTTTCCGTAAGGTACCAGCTAGTAAATATTTTAGGTTTTGAAGATCATAAGGTCTCTGTTGCAACAACTTGACTCTGTCATTAGAGCATAAGCCGTCATAGAGAACATAGATCAACCACGTGGCTGTGCTCCAATAGAGCTTTTCACGCAAGAACAAGTGGCTCAAATTTGGGCTGTGGGCCAGAGTTGCCAATTGCATGGGGAGATTGAGGCCAGAAAGAGACCTTAAGGTAGTTATTTGAGAACTGATAGTGAAAAAGTGACAGAGACAAATCACCTGTACTTTAAGACTCATGCTCTTTATCCTTTATCCTATTGTCTCTAAAGTTCTAATGCTGCGAAAGTCCAATTTATGACATTTGCTGGATTGATTTGGGTTCAATCCTGTTATTGAGTATGTAGCTCACATGAATTCAGTCATCTCCTTGCCAGGACCCTTTGCTTTTATGCAATGTCTTGCTTACATTTATCTCATAACCAGCTTTGTTGTGGACAGCAGCAGCAGCTTCTTATGGCTCATCTTGTAGTTCATCTTCTAAAATACTGTCTCTCAAAAGTGCCTTGAGACTTGACAGTCTTTAAGAATATAGAGATTCACTAGGAATCTCTTCATAAAATGCACACACCTTTGCAAGGCAAAATACATCGATATGACAACTAAATTTAATTTGATGTATCAGGTATTATCTATCATCTATCTATCTATCTATCTGTCTATCTATCTATCTATCATCTATCTATCATCTATCATCTCTCATGTATCTAGTTTTTATTGACATACAATTGACGTATAACATTAGTTTAAGGTGTACAAATAATGATTTAATATATGTATATATTTTGAGATGATCACGTATTTTTCAAACACTACTGGGCACATTGGGGATAAGTGGTCTGAAAGAAATAGAAATCAACGAAAGACGGAATGGAGAAAATTGTCTTCAGTTTATTACAAACTTGCTGAAATCATTAAAAATTAAAAAGTAAATATCTTGGCACCATTCAATATATGTGCTAACATGCACTTCTCATCCTATAGTCTTTTAAGTGATGTTACTACGTACTATCAATTAAATAGCCAGAGATATTCTAAAGGTTGCCTTATTTTCAGATATTAAAAATATTGAAAACACAATTTGTGAAATGTAAGTTGAATGATGGGTTTCATACGGGTCTTTGATATAAATGTTATATCAATCTCCATTTCAATGTTAACATGATCTATTCCAATCATAATAGTTAAAATCACATTTTCAGTGTGTAATAAAGATGGCCAGACTCATAAAAAAAATATCGTCACTATTTTCACATAAGTCCTACTAGAGAGAGTGCATGATAAACGTATTTATACTTGTACATATGTGCAAATAGGAGAATTAATGAATGACTACGTGAATGACTTTTTTAATCATAATCTTCAGAAGGTCTTAGGGTGCAGTCTTATTATTCTATGAAAATCTCACCCAGAGACAATAATTGTATTTCCTACATGGGGAAAGTAATAGATAAAACTGCTGGTTAGGGTGACTCTTTGGTAATGCTGATGGAACATTAAGGATCAGCGGGGACCCCCAGGCAGGTTCCACCCCATAGCATCTTCTGGATTGAAAGCAGCAGGGGAATCCTATTCCACATCATTTCCCAAATCATTTCTCTTCTTGAGAAGAATGACTAACAACTGTGAAGGAAAATTGAAGTCATAGTAGACTTTTGAAAGGAGGAAGAGATTATGACAGGAAAGCTTGTGGAAATAAATGGACCAAAGTAATTTTAAAATAATGAAAGTATCTTGTAAAGTTTATTAAATACCTATGTGCCATTTAGAGTGGGTCTTTTTAATTACTTAGAATTATAGGCTTGATATTTTGGGATCAATATTTGAAGCTTTAAGAATGATGCATTTTTATGTCTTCTAGTAAAAAAGCATTGTCATAGGTGAAGGAAAAAAATAAAAAAAACCTCTTGCTGGATTTTAAAAACTATGTTTGGTGAGTCATCACTTATGTTAAGTATTAAAGAAAATACTCTGATTTCTTGGAAGTTCAAACAAGTCTGAGAGTTCACCTTGCCTCTGAATAGTTCTCATCGAAGCTAGGAGCTATTATTTGTATGTTACACAGACAAATATTTCCTTTGAATGTACATGATTTGCTGATGTCTTCCCTCTTCTTCTATTGTCCTCTGCTTTCATAAGACAGGGATGAAAAATTGAATTGCCTTAAGGCATTACCAAATCTTAACTGCTGGAAGCAAAATAGATGAGAAAGAATTTGCTGGATAAGCAAACATGCATCATATTGTTCAGGACAAACTCCTGCTCCTTAAGCCTGTTTTGAATATGCATTATTTTGTATATACAGAAAATGAATAAAATCCACAGAAGAAGGAGAAATCACATTTTGCATAATTTGCTTAAAATCACTGATGATCCTACAATGTTATTTCAATGGTCTGATCTAAAATAATACATTAATATGAAAAACACATTCTTGGAAGTGGAAGAAACAATATGGTGCCCTTTACCTCCAGGAATATCTGAATCTGTAGTGACATAAGTAGCTCAATCTTTCTTTAAAGTGGTAATTTTTTTTCAAGTATCAAAAGTTACCAACAGATTATCAATCTTATCTTTTTGTCTTAATGCAGGTGTTTAGATTAGATCACTTCTCAAATCGATTGGTCAGTAATTAATAAATGCAAAGTGATTAGAACAGAGCTTGGTATAGTAAGCATTCAATAAATGTAAGCAATCAATATATTCTCATTATCACTATTTTTGAATCAAGTTATAATTGACAGAGAGCATTATATTAGTTTTAAAAGCATGAAGTAACGGTTTGACATTTATATGCACTGCAAAATGATCATTGCAGCAAGTCTAGTTAGCATCTATCATCATAGAAAGTTAATATTTTTTTCTTCTGTTGACAACTTTTCAGATTTACCCGCTTGGTAACTTTCAAACATGAACTATGATATTCACTATGGTCACCATGCTATACATTACATCGCCATGATTAATTTATTTTATACTGGAAAGTTTGTACCCCTTAATCCTTTCACCCATTTCTGCTATTCCCCTCCCCATCCCCTCCCCCCGTATTCTGGCAACTACCATTCTGTTCTATCTATGAGTTTTGTTTTGTTCATTTGCTTTTTAGATTCCACAAATAAGTGATATCATGTGGTATTTGTCTTTCTCTGTCTGACTTATTTTATTTAGAATAATACCCCAATGGTCCATCTGTGTTGTTGCAAATGGCAGTATTTCATTCTTTTTAATGGCTGAATAGTATTCTGGTGTGTGTGTGTGTGTGTGTGTGTGTGTGTGTGTGTACACCACATCTTCTTTTTCCATTCATCCATTGATAGACACTTGGGTTGTTTCCACATTTGTAAATACTGCTGCAATGAACATAAAAGTGTATATATCTTTTTGAATTATTATTTTCATTTTCCTCAGATAAATACCAAGAAGTAGAGTTGTTAGATGATACAGTAGTTCTATTTTTAATTCTCTGAGTAACCTCCATACTGTTTCCATAGTGGCTGCACAAGTTTGCATTCCCCTTAACAGAGGGTTCCCGTTTCTTCACAGGCTTGCCAACACTTGTTACTTCTTGTCTGTTTGATAATAGACTTTTTAACAGGTGTGAGGTGATATCTCGTGGTTTGATTTGCATTTCTCTGATGGTTAGGGATGTTGAGCATCTTTTCGTGTGCCTGTTGGCCATCGTATGTCTTTATGGGAAAAATGTCTGTTCAGATCTTGTGCCCATTTTAAAATTGGATTGCTTGAGTTTCTTTCCTATTGAGTTGTATGAGTTTTTTTTTTATATATTTTGGATATTAACTCCTTATGAAATATATGATTTGCAATTTTTTTCTTACATTCAGTAAGTTGTCTTTTGATTTTGTTGATGGTTTCTTTTACTGTGGAGAAACTTTTTTATTCGATGTAGTCCCACTTGTTTATTTTTCTTTTGTTTCCTTTGGTTTTGGAGTCATAGTCAAAAAAACATTGCCAAGACCAAGGTCAAGAAGTTTACCATCTATGTTTTCTTCTAAGAGTTTTATGATTTTGGGTATTATATTTAAGTCTCTAATCCATTTTGGCTTAATTTTTATGTATAGTATAAGATAGTAGTCTGTTTCACTTCTTTGCATGTGGCTGTCCAGTTTTCCCAACACCATTTATTAAAGGAGGTGTCCTTTCCCCTTGTGCATGTTTGCCTTCTATGTCATACATCATTTGACCACATATACGTGGGTTTATTACCGGGCTCTGTATTCTGTCCTCAATATTGGTTACATATTCATTTTTATATCAATACCATACTATTTTGATGACTACAAATTTGTAATATAGTTTGAAATCAGGGAGCATAATGTCTCCAGCTTTGTTGTTCTTCCTCATAATTGCTTTGGCTATATGGAGTATTTTGTGGTACCATACAAATTTAAGATTAGTTGTTCTATTTCTATGAAAAATGACATTGAGATTTTGATAGGTATTGCATTGAATCTGTGGATTGCTTTGGATAGTATGAACATTTTAGCAATATTCTTCCAGTCTATGAGTATGGAATATCTTTTCATCTACTTGTATCTTCTTTAATTTCTTTCAACACTGCTTTATAGTTTTCAGTGTATAGGTCTTTCATCTTCTTGGTTAAATTTATTCCTAGGTTTTGGATCTTGTTGTTGTTGTTTTTTTTTTTATGCAACTGTAGATGGGATTGTTTTCTTCATTTCTCTTTCTCATAGTTTGTTGTTAGTGTATAGAAATGCAACAGATTTTATATGTTGATTTTCTACCATGAAACTTTAATGAATTCATTTATTAGTTCTAACCGTTGTTTGGTGGACTCTTTAAAGTTTTCTATATATAATATCATGTCATCCACAAATAGTGACAATTTTACTTCTTCCTTTCTGATTTGGTTACCTTTTATTTCTTTTTTCTTACCTAATTGCTTTGGCTAGACTTCCAATATTATGTTGAATACAATGGCTACAGTGGGCATTCTTGTCTAGTTCCTGATCTTGGAGGAAAAGCTTTCAGGTTTTCACTGCTGAGTATTATATTAGCTGTGGGCTTGTCATATATGTCCCTTATTATTTTGTTACCCCCTCTATACCCACTTTTTAAAAATCATAAATTGATGTTGAATGTTGTCATATGGCTTTTTCTGTATCTATTGAGATGATCATATGATTTTATCTTTCACTTTGTTAATGTGGTGTATCACGTTGATTGATTTGTAAAATTTGAATCATCCTTGATTCCCTGAAATTAATCCCACTTGATCATGGTGTATAATCCTTTTACAGTACTGTTGAATTTAGTTTGCTAATATTTTGTTGGGGGTTTTTGCATCTATGTTCATCAGGAAATATTGGCCTATATCTTTTCTTTTCTTTTCTTTTCTTTTCTTTCTTCTCTTCTCTTCTCTTCTCTTCTCTTCTCTTCTCTTCTCTTCTCCTTTTCTCTTTGTGTGTGTGTATGTGTGTGTGTGTGTGTGTGTGTGTGTGTGTGTGTGTGTGAAGCTGTCTTGTCCTGGACTTTTGTTTGTTAGGAGGATTTTGACTCAGTAGTCAAATCTCATTATTAGTAATCAGTCTATTCAGATTTATTTGAAAATTTCTATTCCTATTTTTTCAGATCAGTGTATCCTTTCTGAGAGGTACCCATGGGACCTGTGTTGAGGCCAAGGGAGAGCACAAAGCTGGCCTGCCCCACCCTTAATTCCCTGAGAGCACGTCTGCACCCTCTAGATGTGTAGCAAACCTGAAGTCTGCCCATTAGGCTGAAGCTCCAGGACAAGTAAATAGGCCTTTTTCACCAAAAGACTGCAGATGTGTTTTAGTCTGGTGTCTGTGTAGTGCTCTGGGGGTAGTAAGCTGCAAGAACTGTCTCTTTAATTGTTACAGTACTGTGGGACACTGGAAGATAAACTACTCTGGCCAACAAAGCCTGGTGATTAAGAAACACCCCTATGTGGACCACATGTACCTGCTGGTTTTCACAAGGCCACAGGAAATTCATTATTATTATCAATGGATAACCTCTCAATTGAGTTTCTACATATAATGTCTGAGTATCCAAGGACTGAATAAACCATGTGAAGTCTGTTTCACCATGTCTCATTCACAGATGTAACCAAAGTCTCCTTCCACAAGTAATTTTTACAAAAATTAAAATGTAGTACCACTGTGCTTTTACTGGAAAAAAGCAAATAGCAACTGGTAGAAAATGTGGGAAAATGACATGAGAGAAAAGATATTTCAAAAGCTCTTTGTAAATTAATTAGAAACTAAAAAATGCTGTCAAATGTATTTTGCATGATTTAAGATGAAACCTTTAAAAAGAGGGATAATATCTGATAAATTATCCTATCAACTGCTGTACATAATCCTGTTATTTCAGGCAAGATAATTGCATGGTAAACAGCATTAGCTATTCATTAGCTGTAGCTGTTCCAGCTGATTCTTTCTTAGCTGGGCAGATTTAATTTAGTGACAAGAAAAATACTGCAAATCAGCTGTCATATGAACTAAATAAATACAAGAATAAGTAGGAAATAATTTATATACACATGAAGACTAGGTTTAAAGAATAAAATTTCTCACACCTGGTTTTCATGTATGACATTTGATAATTGCAAATATCTGTAAGTAGTAACATTAAGAACCAATAGAATGTTTTGGTAAGTGTTATCGGTCTATGGAATATGTTAGATTTTATAAAGAGTTGCTAGCAAATTAATTTTGTAGTGTCCTATTTGTTCATCATAGTCAACATAATTTTTCTGTCTGATTGAACCCCAGCTTTCTTGATCATTCCTGCCTCAGGTATGTTGTTTATAGGAAAAAAATGTGATTAAGTTTAACATGGACATGTAATCTTTATCAGGTATGTTGTTTATAGGAAAAAAATGTGATTAAGTTTAACACGGACATGTAATCTTTATCATTTACTCTTTTTTTTTTTTAAAGATTTTATTTATTTATTTGACAGAGATAGAAACAGCCAGCAAGAGAGGGAACACAAGCAGGGGGAGTGGGAGAGGAAGAAGCAGGCTCCCAGCAGAGGAGCCTGATGTGGGGCTCGATCCCGCAACGCCAGGATCACGCCCTGAGCCGAAGGCAGACGCTTTAACCCATGTGCCACCCAGGTGCCCCTATCATTTACTCTCTTAATAGGGATGTAGATTTACTTGATATTTTCACAAAACATTTTTGAGCCCAAACATAAATTCTTATTAGAAATAATAAATATTTTTCTTCCCTGAATTCTCAAGGCAGGGGACTTTTAGTAACCTGGTTAATTATTTGTCTTTATTTTAGTCTTTGAAACCTTACTTTTAGAATACATTTTATGCCGACAATTATTTTTATAAACTGCCTTTTCAAATTAAATATTTTGCTGCTAATAATTATGGACAATATTAAATACTGCAGGAAACAATAGGTCATTTATACTGGAAAAATCCTAATGGATGGACAATTTATCTAAGCTTTTGCACTTTAATCCTTGTATCTTTTCAGAGCATATATTGCTGAAATATTTTCTAAAAAAATGATGTTACTAAACATGGACAGCCCATTAGATAATCCTGGCCATTTCAACTTTACCTTAAGTAAATCCATGGGTAGATGGAGAAGAAAAATGTTATGATTAACTTGGAGAAGAGAAACTTGGAGAAGATTAACTTGAGATATGCAATAATTGTTATAGTTCAGTATTTGTAATATACTTATATAGAAAATCAGCTTAAATTGTTTTCTTTCACAGGAAGGGTGGGTGTAATTTAAAAGAAAAAAAAGTTTTGATTCATGTATTGTATAATCTTAACACCCGGATATTAAAAAATAGTTAATGTTTTTAAGTTTTTTATCTTTTAATCAGCCTTTTTCTAAGATAGACATCCATCTATCGTGTCTATCTATCTATCTATATCTATCTATCTATCATCTATCTGTCATCTACCTAATCTATCATCTATCTATCATCGTAAAGCCCTAAAAAAAAAAAAAAAGAATATGGAAAGTCCTTAACATTTAGAACTTGCAGTGTAGTGTGTAAGGTGAACATTTAAACAGATACTGACAGTGTAACAAAATAATTGAAAGGATAGAGGTAGGCATGAGTTTATAAAAAGCCTGGGGAAAACACTGGAGTCCTAGGGGCAGAGGAAAGTTATGAGAGGGTGGAGTGGGGAGGTTAAGTGAGACAGGGAGCTGTTGGAGGGGAGCACTGAGAAGACATGACCACTGGTTGACCTATGAGCTGGACCTGTGCAAACAGAGGGTCCTCAACCCCTCCTCTGTCCTTGGAATATTTGTCCTACCTACTATCCCCATACTAACAGCCATTTTATGGACATAGCCTTGAGAGTAAGGTGTTGAGACCATCTATACTGAATATATAACTAAACTCAATGTAACTTTTAAATTTTGGCAGACAGGTGTGAGGCTTTACTCATCTTGCAGCCACTCGTGACAAGCCTCGTATGTAAGTTCCCTTGCTTATTAAACCTGCCACCTACCAATGTGAAATGATCTGCCTCTTTCTTCCATCTCTCTTTGCTCTCTGTTATGGTGATCAATTTCAGATTGCATCCAGAAAATTCCAAAGTTTGTGAACCAACAATTGGCAAGTCACCCAGGAGACTAAAGAAATGTCTTGGGAAATGAGACATCTGTAGGGGAAGATCCTGAGTTGACTATCGGCCTCTATGTGGGCAGGGCTGGCTTGAGGACCACTGTGTGAGTATTAAGGATGCCTTCAAGATGCAGACTGGCCTGATGCATGTGTTTGAGGAGCTACACACAATGCACTGTGGCAAAGAAGGGATATGAATGGCTGCTGCCGTGGCCTGGCCTCTACTGTGGTCAGTTGGTTGGCCACCGATGCTCAGCTAGAGGCCAAAGATGGGGTTAGAAAATTGGAAGAGCTGAGATTAGACAAGACAATGCAGTTGTCCTCTACTCTGCCAGCTTTGGGGCTGGCAGACAAAGGGTGACAGTAAGATAATAAGAATGAGACATGCAATTGATATAGGAAGAGCAAAGAAGATGTCATGGATTAAGCTCTGGGTGCTTATGACAAAGGCTGATTGAGTTGCTAAGGGTGGAATCCCTGAAAAAGGGAGGAAAGCAAGAGGAGGATGCTGTGGTGATTGACCATGAAATGGATTAAGTACTGTACACCATCCAACCTCAAATACAAAGGAAGATTTAAATATCAATTGCCCTAGACTACTGACAATAGAAAAATACGCTCCAAAACTCCTGGGAGAAATTTTGCATTCTTTTTCAATCTCTTGAAGATATAAATCTTATCATCCTTGTGAATGTTCATTTTCCCCAACAGCATTTACCAAAGAGATTATCTTTTTTGCTATTACGTGTTGTTGGCTCCCTTCTCAAATATTAGTCGACTGTATGCATGGGGTTTATTTCTGGGCTCTCTGTTCTGTTCTATTTGTCTATGTGTCTGTTTTTAGGCCAATACCATCTTGTTTTAATTACTATAGCTTTGTAATATAGTTTGAAATCAGGGAAAGTGGTGCCTCCAGCTTTGCTCTCCTTTTCTCCTGATTGCTTTGGCAATGCAGGGTTTTTTGTGGTTCCACATGAATTTTAGGATTGTTTTTTTCCATTTCTGTGAAAAATGCCTAGAGGGATTTTTAGAATCCCTTCGTCAAGTTCAAAGAAGATTCCTAGTGAAATTTGACTGTAATGGGGCTAAAATTATACATAAACTTGGGTAGAATTAGCATCTGAGAAATATTCCATGTGTTTATTCAGTAAAATAACCATTTAATCAAGACTTCTTTCAGAAGTCTCTAAGGTGTTATAGCTTTCTTCTTTGACATCTTTTCAAAATAAAAAGTTGGCCTTTTCAATCTTTGTTTGCATTGTTTTGTTCATCTTCTAACTATTTCAAAGAAAGAGAAGAAGTATATACCTAACCATGCACATATGCACATATGTATGTGTATACATGTATGTATATCTATATGTGTATCGGTACATATTAGAGTTTACTCTAATTACTATTTAATTGCATGTATTTTCCACTTTTAATTAGGGCAAGATATCTATCTATATTATTGCCTCTAGTATATTTACCATCTACTATAGTAAGTGACATAGTCTCCCATATGAAATAGTTACATTTTTTTTTTTAAGATCTTATTTATTTATTCGACAGAGATAGAGACAGCCAGCGAGAGAGGGAACACAAGCAGGGGGAGTGGGAGAGGAAGAAGCAAGCTTATAGCAGAGGAGCCTGATGTGGGGCTCGATCCCATAACGCCAGGATCACGCCCTGAGCCGAAGGCAGACGCTTAACCGCTGTGCCACCCAGGCGCCCCAGAAATATTTACTTTATGTAACACACAAAGGAGGAAAGAAGAAAGGAAGGAAGGAAAGAAGAAGGGAACTACTCATTAATTTGGAAAGGACAGGTCTTTTAATATTTCAATCTAAGAACATGATTTTTATGTGTGTTTTTGTTTGTTTGTTTTGATGTTGGTTTTTCTTTATATATACCAGTGAAGTTTTATAGTTTTCTTCATAAACACCTAACACTTTGATTATTTCAGGGTAAACCTTTCTAGTTTATTATGTTATTTAGATGATTTTCTTGACTTTTAGGTACAAAACCAAAACACTATATAATATTATTTTTTGCCTTTTTTCCAACTGACGTTGTCATTTTCTTTTCATATCATTTTTGCAGAAATTCTAGAATAAGGTTTAAAAAAGGAAATTAAATATGAGAGCCTTAAAATTTTTAACGGTGGAATTTGGAAAAACAAAGAGCAAAATATTTAAAAATAACTGCAGTTGTTTCTGCATTCAGAGGTGGCTGAAAGATCACATATGACGTAGGAAAAAGCACTTTCATGGACCCTTTCATTATGTGGTGGTAAAATGTTTGGACCACGTTCAAAGAAAATAAGATGGTCAAGGCAATGGGATGGTACGGTACTCTGCATAATAAATTTAAATGGTCATTCTTGGATGGAGACTGCTTCATGTGAAGAAATGTTTAGGTTTCCCATCACTACTGAAAAGACAGGAGTTAGAGGAGTCTCTGGCCCTTGAGAAAACAAGAGATTGGAAAAGAGATGGTGATTTGTGTAATGTATGATGGGAAGTGGGTGTCTGAAGGAGGAGAGGCTGATCTGTGAGAACTATGGCTGGGTATTCAGTGGTATATTTTTGCTGTGATTGGATTTTTGCTTTCTGTGTTATTATTTATTAGGTCTTCAATAACATCTGTTAACCACAAAGTCTTTTTATTAATTCTATTTGTCCTACTTTGCCAAATGAATGAGGCATTGGGGAAAAGAAGCTAGGGAAAGCAGAGATAAATCCCATTTATTCTATTAGAAAGTATAGTTTATTAATTTTGACCATTTCTTATAGTTTTTGCTATAAGCCTGAATAAATAAAAGTTGCCTGGTGACAATCATGCTAATGAAACAGTAAAAATTATAAGATATAATGTATTTTTTTTTCCATTCTGCAAGTCAATATTTTACGAAACGGTAGTCTATAATGTTCACTTGAGAAGAGTGTGCATTGGTATATTTGGATAATAGTATTTGAATAATTGGATATATTTATTAAATTGTCTTCTGATATAAATAACATTGGTTTCATTATTTCTCTCACTCATTTATAATCTATAAGATTTGAACAAGAATACCATTTAAAAAATATTTCTGTAAAAGTGAGAAACAATTTAACTCCTGACCAATTTAAATTTCCTAATGTAGCTGTGATTTGTATCACAATAATCCAATAATCAGCCACATAGGATGTTAGCTTGGCCCAAGATGGACTTTATGGAAATGGAAATAAGTGAGAGGATTGGAAGGAATTTTAGGAGGCAAAATCTGAAGGACACGGATATGCATGTTGGTGGATAAATCCCAAGTTTCTGGCTTTAATATCTAAAGAGGTGATGTTGTCCATTCTTGGCATTAGAAATAAGGGATGAGAGGATACTGAAATCCTTTAGAGGCTGTAGTTTCTTTAAATTTTCTGAAGCACGATATTAAAAAAGCTAAGTTCTAATCTATCAATAGTCTGAATTTTATTTTTATTTTATTATTATTTTAAATTAGTCTGAATTTTAAAAAGTAATATAAAGTTACTACCTCACGTAATTTTAAGGATGTTACATATCTAATTTGATTTTGTTGGCAAGAGTAAGACGTGTAGTTGTTTAGATATTGGCTTTGTGTGTGTATATGTGTGCATCTGTATACATTAAAAAGGAGATAGCCTAAGATGACTTACCCTCCTAGAACTTTCTTAAAAGGCATATGTTTTGTTTCATATTATGTTTTTCATCACTGGTATCCTAGACTTCTTGTGTCAGGATAAAAGAGTCTGATGAGTTTACAAACTAGTATCTTGAGGGAAATAAAGCACTCAAGTAAAATAGAAAAAAAAATTGTTTGCAGAACAGTAATGGCCTGACTAGTTTGGAAAACATACAATATTGGTGGAGTCATGCATTCAGAAAACTGATACAGAGGATCCCCTGCTGTCCTTCTGCACATTGGATCTAATTTAAATTCATAATGCCACCTGCTACCACTGCTTTTTTCTATGAATTGTAATGGCTAGATAGAGCATTTAGCAGAACTTGATAAACTCTAGGGAAAAACAGAGAGGTTTATTGTTAATTTTTTTTGTTTTTAAAAAGAAAAAATATTTTAAAATTCTATAGCTATGTATATAACAAGAGGACCTAATAAGACAAATTTTATGATGACAGAATATACATTTTAATTCTCCCTTACCACTCCTTATATCGAGAGTGGAGGGGAGAGCCTGGGCAGCGCAGTTGGTTAAGCAGCTGCCTTCGGCTCAAGTCAGGATCCTCAGGGTCTGTAATGAAGCCCTGGGTAGGCTCCCCTGCTCAGGGAAGGGGAAGAGTGAGGAGTCTGCTTCTCCCTCTGCCCCTCCCTCTGTTCATGCTCTCTCTCTCTCTCAAATAAATAAATAAAATCCTTTAAAAAAAGAGTGGAGAGAAACAAGAATTTAATTTCTAAAATATTGAAGATTTAAAAAATACTACTGTAGGGGCACCTGGGTGGCTCAGTCGTTAAGCGGCTGCCTTTGGCTCAGGGCATGATACCGGTGTTGTGGGATCGAGCCCCACATCAGGCTCCTTCGCTGGGAGCCTGCTTCTTCCTCTCCCACTCCCCCTGCTTGTGTTCCCTCTCTCGCTGGCTGTCTCTCTCTGTCAAATAAATAAATAAAATCTTTAAAAAAAATACTACTGTAGAACTGTTGCGTCCAAAATCTAATGACAAAATATGCATACATTACAATGAAAATAGAACAATTAGAATTAGGAAAATTGGATTCTCATATTTTGGTTTGCTTTGGTATGAAACATAGTATTATAGCTGTAAAAGACTACCAAGTAAACAGTGCTGATTAAATCGATTCCTTTAGCTGATTAGTGTATACACAATGGTGCCTTATTATTTTGTTGTCACTTAGTAATGATATCAAATATTCCTCCATATGTTTGCCAGTGAACAATGTGATCAGATGACATCTCTTTAATTACCTTAGGGCTTGACCGCTCCATCCATCGAATGCTTGCCGTAACTTCTACACTAATGTAGTTGCTTCTATGCTAATGCTTGTTAACTTGGCATTTTCCAGATATGTTGACAGGAGGAAATTAAAAATAAATTTTCCAAAGGTTAGTTAATTACAGATAATAAATTTTGTTATGCAAATGTGGAAATGATTTAATTTTCCAACAACTCCTATTGAGCCAGCAAATTAAAGCTTACCTTTTATTTGCAATGTTAAATTGCCAATCAGACTGAAGGTTACTCAATTATAAGAAATTATAAGGTTCTAAGTGTTTTTGATCTTTTCCCTTGGAAGGAATTTAAGGAGCCAATTTTGGTCCTTTGAAGCACTCTTTAGAACTTTGACTCAATGATACAATATATTTATAGGCTAAAATTAATTCACCCATGCTTAAGCCAGATCTTAGAAGTAGATAGAGCATACCAGAATTTTTTTTTTTTTTTTTTTTTTTTTTTTTTTTTTTTTTTTACTAAATCATTCAGCTCACACTTGTTCTTTTTATTTGAAAATATGGTTCGGTGTGATTAGTTTTATTTTGCTTTATAGTATAAATGATAGAAGGGAATGTTATGCATGTGCTACGATCATGTATTAAAACATTTCTGTTTCTCCTTCCAACTAGAATGATGTCAAGTTTACAATTTTTCTTCCATGTCTTCCTTGCCCCTTCCTGAACATCCACTTTCCCTCTTCATTTCCGTCACCAATTCTAAAGGATTAATAGAGGTGACTTACTATAAAACTCAGTAGATAATATAGAGAAAATCACCCTAAAAATATAAAATACCTGGAATTACATAATTATCATGTTTTTAGTATTAACTAAATTTAAATCTTCCTGGAAGATACACTTTTACACATAACACATGCACACCAAAAAGAAAATATAGGAACTTACAGAATTCTTAGTAATTCATGGCTTTCTTTCAATTCTTCCAATAAACCGTGCTGCCCTTGACAAGGTTGCTGACACTCACACCTGGAATGGTCTTTGCCTGTCGACACTCCTTTACCTTATGACACCCACTCAGACTTCAGAGCTCAACTCAATTATCAGTCACATTTCTTGTTATATATCTTTCTCATATTTATTTCTTACCATTTTCCACAGTTTGTAAAAAATACACTTATTTTGTAGTGTTTGTTACCCCACTGGGTTGTAAGCTCCAAGAAGATAAAGACTTTCTATTTTTTTTGGTTCACTTTTTATCCCTAGCGCTTATCACAGTATAATATATAGGCACATCATAGATGCTCATGTAATATTCATTTAATGAATAAAAATATAAATATGTATATAAGTAAATATAATATTTAATAAGTGGGCATATAAATATATCTATATAAAACATATCACAAATGTTCTTATAAATTGAAAATTGGATAAAACAGTGAAGTCATTTCTAACAGCTGATTTGAAGAGATATCAGTTTTTCTTATGACTATGTTTCATATGAACTATGATAGAAGCTAAAAGCACAGTAAAATCAAAATAAAAATGAACAAAGGATTTGTTTTATGACCTTATACGGCTTCTAAAAATGATGAAGTCAAGGTATGTGATCTTTCAGTGATCAAACTTAACATAAAGAGCTTAGATTACAGAAAGCAATGAGTGTTTATTTCAACAAATGTACTGAGTACCAATGAGGCAAAACACTATACTAGGTACTGTGAGGATAGATTTATTTGTTCATTTGCAAAGAAACATTAAGGTAACGTTACAAGTAATTTTGCATGTTGCAATCTAAGTATCAATTCTGTGTAACCCAAATATCCATGTTAGATACATTCAACACACTGAAGGGATTCTTGAACAATTCCCTAGTTGTTTATGGAAAAACTCACCTGAAAATAACTCATCAGATAGCAACCACTATTTTTCAAGTAGTAATATTAAACATAGCCAATTAATTCAAAGTCTTAGATGGTAATTTTATAAGGACACAAACTGAGTTTCCTTTAGTCTACCAAGCTCACCTCACTTAAGCACTTGGCAACAAATTATAAAAAAGGCTTTTCTACCTTTTGACTGGCTCAATTTCTCTAACTCAAAAGCATCCCATAATGTTATGACTTAAATTTCTGTTTTCATATCGTTATTAATGTTCACAGTTAATTCTTATGGGTAGGGCTGAGACCATTCCCCAAACTGGAGGAAGGGAGATGGTTGAGACTATTCTCCTGTTGCTTGGGAGGAAAAACTCATTTAAAAAACATTGGGTTTTGACTTCCTTCTCTATATGTCTCAAGATTTTTCTTCCTTCATTTTTTTCATCTTCTTTCCTTCCTTTCTGTTGTAGTTACCTCACAGATGAAAGATGGACTTTTCGCCTAAAATTTGGTTCCTATGTCTAGACTGATGACATCACACACCACACCAAGAGGGGGTGAAAATGATTTTTTTTTTTTTTTTTAGATTTTATTTATTTATTTGACAGAGAGAGAGACAGTGAGAGAGGGAACACAGGCAGGGGGAGTGTAAGAGGGAGAAGCAGGCTCCCAGCGGAGGAGCCTGACGTGGGGCTCGATCCCATAACGCCAGGATCACGCCCTGAGCCGAAGGCAGACGCTTAACGACTGAGCCACCCAGGCGCCCCGAAAATGATTTTTTATATGCTCATAATGAAGCTTTATGTTAGCGAGCAGAGGGGCTTCCCAAGCTGGTCCAAAAATAAATAAATAAAAATAAAATAAAATTTAAAAAGCTGGAGAGAGCAGAGAAAGAAGAGTGATTGGATTTTTACAGCGGTAGGGGGAGCAGAGATAAGGGTTCCCAGGACAGGAGCTTGCACAGATTGAACCTCCTGATGGCACTGAGGAGGAAGTACCCAGGCTTTCTTCTCAATACGCTCAAATGTGAGCATAAGAGAAAGAGAAAGAGCAGTCCCCAAAAAGGAATCAGCCCCCTTTTCCTCCCATCCTCCCACCTTCCTTCCTTCTTTCCTCTTCTTGTGCAGGCACTGTATGTACTCCTTTTCTTTTGTCGGTTATCCTTTTCTTTCTCATTCCAATCTATAATTGTTATGTATCTCTTAAGAAACTCTAAGAATTGGTAGAGAAAGTACAGCTTTTTTGACAATCCCTTAAGCAAAACAATTCATCCAAAGCAGCAACTCCTGTATGTCGTGCTTTTATGTTTCCCAGAAACTGGGCTTAGTAGGTTTTTTTCACTTCTGAGCATCCTCAGTCGATGTTCAAAGGATATGCCACATGTAGGAAGAAACAACTAGAGTTGATTCATTGACTTGAGTGTATTACTCTGTTATCTGTCTCTGATTACGGAGACCTACAACAAATATAATAGCACTGAATAAAATAGTAACAAGTTGAAAATTTTATGATGAGCGAAAATCAAAAACTTTTTTCACAGTATTTTGGGCTTCACCATATTCTAAAGCTGATGGATGACTGTGTATGAAGCAGAATCATACAATAATCTAATTATCAAAACTCAAGTGGTTATATAACCTGCTGACAAAATACTATAGTTTCTCTTTCAAATATTAGGATTTTTCTTAGGGCTTAAAATCTGAGTGCTATTTCTTTAACCCATAATTTTAATCGTGAATTTGTAGATAAAATAAACAATTGTAATTTAGCTACGTTCTTAAAAATAGCTAGCTTTATTTTACATATTCATGCAATTCAGTTTTGTCACCACAAGTAGAATTTAATATTTAATAAAACCAATAACTGGGTAATGAGGCCACAGTCTCAAGTTTTTGACTGAATCTTCACAAAGTCAGTCATTTAGTTCGAAAGACTGAAAGATGAAAAGACATCGCAGTGCCTATTTGCACCTGTTTCTAAGTGGAGATGACTTGATGTGATTCTCTGTCTCCCAGGCTATTAACAGCTTTTGCATCTCTGTGCTGCTTCTGATTTTTCTTTCATAGATTTCTCTTTACATGGTGTTGATTCTCAGATAAATCTCTCACTCTTCTCACCCTTTTGGATGACCTTTCTATTTTTTCCAGCATATTTAAATGATGTGTTTTTACAATTTTACATGTGCTTTATTTTGCTGTATCAATCACTAAGCTATGCATAATTCCACATATTTCTCTGGCACTGCTCTTATTTTTTCAGTATATTTAGATGCTTCCAAAAGATACCTTTCAGGGACTGCTACTATTTGTACTGAGGTGAATCTTAGTTATTTGTGGATTAGAGAGGGAAGTTGGAGATGACTAAAGTCTATTTATTGAACCACAGGGACTACATTTGGTACTTTATTTATTTTTTTATTTTTTTAAAGATTTTATTTATTTATTTGACGGAGAGAGAGACAGCCAGCGAGAGAGGGAACACAAGCAGGGGGAGTGGGAGAAGAGGAAGCAGGCTCCCAGCGGAGGAACCTGATGCAGGGCTCGATCCCAGGATTCTGGGATCATGCCCTGAGCCAAAGGCAGATGCTTAACAACTGAGCCACCCAGGCACCCCTACATTTGGTACTTTAAAATGTTATTACTCCTTAAATACCAATCATGAGATTATTTTTATACCTGCTAAAACTGTTCCTCAAAGAGGATAAGTTACTTTTAAAAAAATCACATAACCAATGAGTGAAAGAGTAGGGAGTTTTATTTTATTTTTATTTAAACTCAAGTTAGTTAACATATAGTATATTATATGTTAGAGTTTATGTGTAGAGTTTAGTGATTCATCATTACATACAACACCCAGTGTTCATTACATCTAATGCCCTCCTTAATGTTCTTCACCCAGTTACCCCATCCCCTCATCCACTTCCCCACCAGCAACCTTTAGTTTGTTCCCTTATCATAAAGAGTCTCTTATGGTTTGCCTCCCTCTTTGTTTTTACCTTATTTTTCCTTCCCTTCCCCTATGTTTATAGTTTTGTTTCTTAAATTCCACATATGAATGAAATCATATGGTATTTGTCTTTCTCTGACTGACTTATTTCGCTTAGCATAACACATTCTGGTTCCATTGACGTCAAACGTCAAGACTTCATTCTTTTTGATGGCTGAACTATATTCCATTATATAAGTGTGTGTATGCATATATATATATATGTATATATATATATTTTTTTTAACCACATCTTTTTTTTTTTTTTAACCACATCTTCCTTATCCATTCATCCATCAATGGACATGGTTCTTTCCATAGTTTGGCTATTGTGGACTTTGCTGCTATAAACATTGGGGTGCATGTGCCCCTCTGAATCACTACATTTGTATCTTTGGGGTAAATACTTAGTAGTGCAATTGCTGGTCATAGGGTAGCTCTAGTTTTAACTTTTTGAGGAAACTCCATACTGTTTTCCAGAGTGGCTGCACCAGTTTGCATTCCCCCCAACAGTGTAAGAGGGTTTCCCTTTCTCCACATCCTTGCCAACATCTGTCATTTCCTGTGTTGTTAATTTTAGCCATTCTGACAGATGTGAGGTGATACGTCATTGTGGCTTTGATTTGTATTTCCCCGGTGATGAGTGATGTTGACCATTTTTCATTGTTTGTTAGCCATTTGTATGTCTTCTTTGGAGAAATGTCTGTTCATGTCTTCTGCTCATGTCTTGACTAGATTTTTTGTTTTTGGGGGTGTTGAGTTTGATAAGTTCTTTATAGATTTTGGATACCAGCCCTTTATCTGATATGTCATTTGCAAATATCTTCTCCCATTCTGTAGGTTGCTTTTAGTTTTATTGATTGTTTCCTTTGCTGTGTAAAAGTTTTTTATCCTGATGAAGTCCCAGAAGTTCAAGAGTAGGTAATTTGAAAATCAGATTTACTTGATCCTAAATACATGATTTTTCTACCAAAGTGTATTTAGATTTTAACTGTGTCTCAACAGACTATATAATTTTCTCATTCTTTTTTGTGGTCACTTTAAGAATTAAAATATGTGCCCTTGAGTAATTACAGTATACTAAGAGTTAATATTATGTACAATTTTACATAAAATATATGAGCATTATATTTGATTTACCCCATCTTTTATACTGTAGTTGTCATATACATTACATCATCATATATTATGAGCACAGAACAATAATACTTTCTCTTTTAAACAGATGTGTCCTATAAAAGACATAAGACACAAAAGATAATTTAAAAAAGTAAACAGTTACTGTTTCCAATAATCTTCATTTGGTCTTACAGTTATATCTGGTTTTATTTCATCTGATTTCCTCTGATGTTATTATTCTTCAGCTTTAACTCTTATTTCTTATAGTGCAGGTCCACCAGCAACACATTCTTTATTTTTGCTTATCTGCGAGTGTATTTATTTTGCCTTAATTTCTCAAATTTAACTTCCTGAATACAGAATTATGAGTTGTCAGCTTTATTTTAGAGCTTTAAACATGTTATTCCATTGTCTTCTTGACTCCACGGTTTCTGATGAGAAGTTACCTTTATTAATATTATTGTTTCTTACTAAGTAATGTGGCATTTAAGATTTTTTCTTGTATTTAATTTTGAGTATTAATTTGACTGTAATGTGTGCCCATGTATGCTGTGCTTGTATCTATCATGTTTGGGGTTCTTTGAGTTTCTTAATTCATCCCATTTGGGATATATTTGGCCATTATTTCTTCAAATGTTTTGATTTCAACATTCTCCCTGGTTACCCTTTTTTGGAATTATGATTATACAGTTATTAGACCATTAAACATTTTTCACAGGTCATCAAAAGTTTCGATTGTTTTTAAAAATATTTTTCTTTCTGTTCTTTAGGTTAGATAATTTCTATTTATCTTTGCCTAAGATCATCAAACTTTTTTTCTGTCATCTCTAATTTGCTGTTAAGACATTGAAGTATTTTTGAATTCTAGATATTTTAGTCTCTACTTCTCAAATTTTCCTTTTATTCTGTTGAGATTTCCCGTATCTTTATTCATTACTAGCAAACTCTTCCCTAAGTCATTGAAAATCCTCACCATATCTGTTTCTACTAAACAACACTCTGGGTCACATCAGGATTGGTTTCTATTAACAACATTGTTTCTGAACTTTATCTCTGTTTTCCTACATGTTTAATAACTTTTATTGCATAGACATCGAGGGTGCTATGTTGTAAAGTTCTGGTTTTTGTTTTTTTCCACTGAAGAGTGTTTTTTGTTGTATTGTTCCTGTGGGCAGTTAACTTAGCTGGACTGAAACTATAAAGCATATTTCCTCTCAGGTGAGCAGGAGATTAAATGTCTGTTCAGTTCTTTTATCCTTCCACCTGTTGGCTTTCAACTCATCTGTTTGGAATGCTTTTAGGCATACACAGCTCAAATATCAGCCAAAAATTTAGTAGAGTTTAAGCACAGTGCTTGGAGCACGTTTTTTGTGGTTTCTTCCAATCTGTGGCATTTCTTCTAACTTTCAGGTGCTCTGGCAGTTTTGAATTCTGTTCTTCGATTCTTCAGAAACATAATATGACAGGTTTCTGCTTTGGTTTTACTTCCCTACTTTATATAATGAAGGGAATGGCCTCAGGCAAAAAAACATAAAAACATGATTTTTACTAGGACTTTTTCAAGATTTTACTAGAATCTTTTTCAAGATTCTATCCCTCTCTAATTTCTGCTTGTTTTTGGCAACTCTATATTCGCTCCAAATAGTTGTATTTTATATTTCCTTTAAAGTTATGATTGGCTATCCGTGTGAAGTTTGATTTGATACAAGCTCCTGTGTCATACTTGGAAGAGTCCTATTTATTCACTTACATGGAATATATTTTTATATCAATGCAGCATCCTAGTCTCCTGGTGAAATTTTCCAGCTTGTTGCTCAAGGCCCTCTTATCTGTTTTATATATATATATATATGAATATTATATAAGTATATATTATATAAGTATATATACACACATATATGAATATTATATATTTATTATATACACATTATATATTTATTATATACACATATATTATATATTATTATATACACATATGTATATATAAACATATATGAATATTATATATGTATGTATACACATATATGAATATTATATATTTATTAATATTCAAGATATAAATATTATATATATGCCTCTATTATTAGCAGCTTATAATAGTGTGGTGTATTAGTTATGATTAATGAATCATTATTAATTTTTATTTTAAATTATTCATTATATCTAACATTCTTTTTACTGTTCTATAACCTATTCTAGGATACCACATTACATTTAGTCGTTAGGACTCCTTAGTCTCCTCTTGTTTGTGACAGTTCCTCAGGCTTTCCTTGTTTTTGATTACCTTAATGGCTTTGAGGAGTACAGGTAAAGTATTTTATAAATTGGAATTTTTCTGGCATTATTTTCCATGGATCGACTGGATTTATGAATTCTGGAGAGAAAGACCAGGTAAGGTGCTATTTCCATTACCTCATATCAAGGGCTAATATTGTTAACATGATTTATTACTTTTTTTTTAAGATTTTATTTATTTATTCAACAGAGATAGAGACAGCCAGCGAGAGAGGGAACACAAGCAGGGGGAGTGGGAGAGGAAGAAGCAGGCTCATAGTGGAGGAGCCTGATGTGGGGCTCGATCCCATAATGCCGGGATCACGCCCTGAGCCAAAGGCAGACGCTTAACCCCTGTGCCACCCAGGCGCCCCTGATTTATTACTTTTGATGTGAACCTTGATCACCTGGTGAAGTAGAGTTTGTCAGATTGCTTTCCTATCAAGTTATTCCCACACTCCCTTTCTACACATTACTCTTTGAAAGGAAGTAACCATACACTGTTCACACTTATAGAGTGGATAATTATGATTCCTTCCTTGAGGGTGGGGTATCTCCTGTCAGAGAGAGATGGAGTAGCTATATTAATTTCAGACAAAGCAGACTCTAGAACAAAAAAATGATCGTGAATAAAGAAAGCAATTACATAATGATAAAGAGTACAGTTCCTCAAGGAGACATGGCAATTGTTAGTATGTATGCATCTATACAAGGGATCTTCAAAATACATAATGTAAAAGATGATAGAACCATAAGGAGAAATAGATAAACCCACTACCATAGTTGAAAATATCTGTACTTTTCTTTCAGTAATTAATAAATCAATCAGGAACAAAATTAGTAAGGACATATAGTTTTGTTTTAGTAAGGATATATGGTTAATATGACTTTAATTGACATTTATAGAGTACTCCGTCCAACAATAGTGGCACACACATTTTCTCAGGCTCACATGGAATAGCCATTAAGATAAATTCTGGGCATTAAACACACCATAACAAATTTTAAAAAATGGAAATAATACAAAGTATGTTCTCAGGTAAAGATAAAATTCAGCTAGAAGTCAATGACAGAAAAATAGCTGGAATATAACAAAATATTTGGAGATTAAAAAACACATTACCTTAAATAACACATGGGTCAAAGAAGTCTCAAGAAAAGTTAAAACTAGTTTGAACTAACCTAAAATGAATACACAATTTATCAAATGTATGAGATGTACTAAAAGCTCTGTTTAGAGGAAACCTTATAGCATTCAATACATACAATCCAGAAAAGAAAAAAAATATGTAAAATCAATAATCTTACCTTTTGCCTTAATAAGCAAGACAAAGAGGAACAAGACTAAAACAAGCAGAAGAAAATGAAAAATAAAAATTAGAGCAAAAATCGATGATGTTAAAAACAGCAACAAAATAGAGAAGATCAATATATCCAAAGTCTCTCAGTGTTTTTCCTTTATAAATGAATCTCCCCCTCCTCTCTTACTCTTACAATAATGTGACTACTATTGCACACACAGATGTGTGCCTCAAACCATGGTAACCAAAGTGCTGGAACTGAAGGCTCCAGATACAAATTGGTTATATTTATTGGGGCAAAACTTGTTACCAACTTTTTTTCAGCATCATCTTAGAAGGAGATTCTTTTCTCCTATAACTCGCTATACCAGGAATTCAAGGGGTCATATAAGTGTACAATGTTAAGGAGCTGGTGATTTTCAACTCTAAGTTTTCAAACTTTAAGGTCTGTGTGAATCATCCATAGATATTGTAAAAGTTTTGATTCATTAGGTCTTGGATAGAGCATGAGATTCTTTATTTTTAGGAATTTTCATCCTGGTGTCAGTGTTGTTAATCCTTTGAGGAGCAAGAATATAGTCAACAATTCTCGCTTTACACTAGAGGAAATAAAGTTTCAGGGAGCCAGCTGTAACTTATCCCAAATGTCTTTCAGAATAGACTATTCAAATATATAAAAGTCAAAAGCAATAATCTGAAGTGCAGATTTGCTTTCATTTCTCAAAGTTGCTATGGTAGAAGGAGCCCTCTTGACTAGATCATTAGTTATATTGTTTTCTTTTTTTTTTTTAAGATTTTTTTATTTATTCGACAGAGATAGAGAGAGCCAGCGAGAGAGGAAACACAAGCAGGGGGAGTGGGAGAGGAAGAAGCAGGCTCATAGCGGAGGAGCCTGATGTGGGGCTCGATCCCACAACGCCGGGATCACCCCCTGAGCCGAAGGCAGACGCTTAACCGCTGTGCCACCCAGGCGCCCCTAGTTATATTGTTTTCTAAGGTTGTTTGGGGTATACTCAAATTTGATTTATGTGATGTTTGCTTTTTAATTTGGTATAAAATCCTTGTATTACACAAAGATTCAGTCAATATCTAAAATAAGATAATGAGCAATTTTCCTAGATGTCTGAGATCTTGTAGTGTAAAGAAGTCATTGTATAGAATTCCAACCCTCCAGAATACTTGGGATTAGCTGAATGTTGTCTCCCATATTGGCCAGTCTTACCTGTCTATAAAAGAAAAGCATTACCTAGGGGAAGTATATGACGGGTCTGAAATATTCAGAGTGTTCATTGCAAACATAGCAGGTAAGGTGGCAGCTATTCTAGTTAAAGAAAATTAATGATATATTCTGTTTAGAACATAGTGTGAAAGGATTATGTAAATATCTGAGAGGAAACAAAGCTGGACAATCCTGAAGTTATCAGAATAACAACACTTTTTTCGTACACCACGGAGCAGATAGAAAAGAGTAATCTACTTGCCTCCAATCTATCATGATATTTCTTATCAACGCTTCCATAAAGGTGAAAAAATTAGATTATGTTCTGTGTTTTCGTTTGACATATGAGCTAATATAAGTATAATAAAGAACCAAATAAACCTATGTTTCTGGCTTATTGCTCATAAAATTCACATCAAGTGGTCATCAATAACTAAAGGGCTGGTATAGATGTTCTTTGTTTACTAAACTTTTCAGGGGTAATAGTGGCTTTATTTGTAAAGTTATTGCTTCTACTCTTCTTTATACCTATCTAAGGATTTTATGTTCCTGGATGTTGGCAATTAAATCTAATAGTGGCTTTCTGGATATTGCCTCAAAAAACAAAAACTGTCCTATTTACGTGGGCTCAAAATTATTTATAGTCCTTAGCTCCTCTTTCAATAGTTGAGAAGATTTAAAAAATGCTATGCTATGGCTTCCATGAATTTTAGTTAGGAAATATTTATACAGCAGTGACTCAAAAAATAAAGGTAGATTTGATATGGTAATAATGGAATTCACTTAAACACCTATTCTAAAATTTTTAATTCTGATGTTTCTGAGTAGCTTTTTATTAGTAAGTGTTTTGACTGCGCTGGACTGTTTGATCCCTCAAAGCTTATTGTAAACAGGTCTCTATGTTCAGATATAGGAAGCGTGGGTGTATATGATATATATGAATGTATATTTATGCAAATATTCACACGTGATGAATGACATATATGTCAACATTGCATTTCTGATACTGAATAACTAATATTCTCAATAACTTGCTCCTTGGTGTGTCCATGAGCTATTGCTTACTTGAATGCCAATGTGTCAGAATTCCAGGATCCCACACTTACCTATTTTATATTTTTTGCAATTCATTATGTTTGTGAGTATTAAATAATATTGAATACTTATATGACAATAATTTTCATATGCTGCTGGAACTGCCTTACGCATTTATACTCATTCAATATCCACTTCAACTCCATGAGTAGATCCTACTACAATTCCAATTTGACAGAGGAGGAAATGTCCACACAGCAAGGTTAGTATCCTTCTCAAAAAAGGATTGGGGTTAGGTCAAGCAGAGAAAGACAATTATCATATGGTTTCACTCATTTATGGAACATAAGAAATAGGAAGATAGGTAGGAGAAGGAAGGGAAGAATGAAGGGGGGTAAACAGAAGGGGGAATGAACTATGAGAGACTGTGGACTCTGGGAAACAAACTGAGGGCTTCAGAGGGGAGGGGGGTGGGGGAATGGGATAGACTGGTGATAGGTAGTAAGGAGGGCACGTATTGCATGGTGCACTGGGTATTATACACAAATAATGAATCATGGAACACTGCATCAAAAACTGGGGATGTACTGTATGGTGACTAATATAACAAAATAAAAATTATTTAAAAAAAGGATTGGGATTGAATTTCACACAATCTCCCTCTCATCATGTAAAATAATAGATGTAGGATTCATTTTGCATATTTAACATCAAGAACTTTATAACAAATACTACTTTTCCTCTGCACTTGCTCTCAACTTCTGTCTTTTCTTCCTTTTCACTCTGAAAATATTTTTTTCTTAACATAGGTAAAAAGAATAGAAAGACAAATTTTTAGTAACACAGTTTAATATGCACATTATATAGCTTTGGTCTTAATATTAAAATTAGCAAGGCTAAAATCACAAATATTATTTTATATTCTCTATGGTACTACAAAAAGGACTTTGATATTTTTTACCATGTTTTTGGCTTTTTCCAGCATATTTTTGGCCCATTTTTTAGTTAATCCAATTTTACAGTTAAACCTTTAAAAAATCAACCAAATACTTCTTGATAGAGTGGCTGAAAAATTCTCACTGACTTTGTTGTTAAATGTTTTGTTATGCCTTTTGACAGCATAAATAACTAAAATGAGGGTTTGAAAAAACTCTACAGTTATATAAATATCCAAGTACGACTTTTGGTTACTCTTGTATTCTTATGAAAGAAAGAAATTAAACACCCCATCAATTACACCTGTTTACCTATTGCTATAATCCATATTTATCAGATAAAATGCATACTGGAGTAAAATGACAATTTAACAGCTGCATAATGACAGTCAGCTACAGTAAACAAAATGAAATGCCTTTTGCAAGGCTGCAGGGTCTTCTCAAACAAATAGATCTGTTAAGCTAATAAAATGTTGCAACAATAAAATTATCTATTTAACAGAGTTTTGGTGTGTCTTGCTAAATTGCCCAGACACATTTGAAATTACTGGGCTTGGAGTTTTCTAGGAGTTAATGATTTGAATTATCATCTGGGGTATTTAAATGTTTTTCTTCCTCAGTACAGGTTCTCCAGTGTAAAACTGTACGGACGGTTTATGCTTTGAAGCCAGAAACTGTTTCTGTTTGACTGTCAAAATCTCAGGCAAGGAATGAAAACTTTATGACTTGTATTCTTCCAAATGGTCACAAATTCACACATAAACTGGCCAAGTTAAGTGTTTGGATAAAGAATTCTTTTTTTTTTTTTTTAAGATTTTATTTATTTATTCGACAGAGATAGAGACAGCCAGCGAGAGAGGGAACACAAGCAGGGGGAGTGGGAGAGGAAGAAGCAGGCTCATAGCAGAAGAGCCTGATGTGGGGCTCGATCCCATAACGCCGGGATCACGCCCTGAGCCGAAGGCAGACGCTTAACTGCTGCGCCACCCAGGCGCCCCTGGATAAAGAATTCTTGATTAAACAGGAAGATTTGGGTCAAAAATGGAAGAGAAAGTGATTTTCAGTACTTATGCTTTTATTTTTAGAAGTGTCAATGTTCTGATCATTTGAGATATTTCTCAGCAGATGAGATTTGGGGGATTTTCTTAACACCATACCCTAAGAATCTGTTATTGCTAAAAAGTATGTAAAGACAATATTACTGTTTTTTCCCCACAGTAAGTCAAATGAATAAAAAAAAAATGCTCTTTGATTATCATTTATCTCTAGGTAGAAAAACTGATAAATACTTCACTATCTCTACCATACCTTTCAGGAGACTACCAAATAAGAATTCATGCTAAGAACCTTAAAATTCTGCGGGTTGTCTCTTTTCCTG
>NW_024426552.1:18716981-18722206 GCF_017311325.1 Ursus maritimus
TGAATTACAGCATTGAGTCATTTGCTGTGTGTATTATAGCCTTCAAAATTCCTGTTGGAATATTGTTCTGCCATTTCTGGCTATTAGATCTAGTTTTCAGAAAAACAATAAAGCATTTATTTAGCAGAGCTGAGCAACTGTTAAATAGTTATCCTTGGCTTCCAATTGTTTTCTCTGATTTTAGAATATTATTCAGGAGAAGAAAATCTTTTCTATTCATTTGGCTCAAAAAATGGTTGAGTCTGGGAGTGGGTATTTCTGGTTGCACATGGTTAAACACAAATATTAAATACACACATTTATTTCTACTCCCTTAATAAACTCCTAAAATGATTAAAAAAAGAAAAGACAGCTAAAGAGATATAAACCAGAAGGACAAAGAGGATAGGAGAGGAGAGATGAAGGGATAAATATTTTTGGAACATGGACAATAGAGGAATGGTCAAAGAAGAAGGTTGACAGGTTGTCTGATCCTTCACTTTGGCCTCTGGGATGCCTGAGGATTGGAGGCTTTACAGGATGAATTATGTTCTTCCAAAATTCACATGTTGAAGTCCTAACCCTTGGTAACTCAGAATGTGACTGTATTTAAAGATAGGATCTTTGAGGAGGCAGTTAATGTTAAATGAAGTCATGAGGGTTGTTCATAATCCAATATGACTGCTGTACTTTTAAGAAGAGAAGATTAGGACATAGGCATACACAGAAGACAGGCTGTGTGAAAATACAAGAAGGAGAAGACAGCCATCTACAAGCCAAGGGCAAAGCCTCAGAACGAAATCAATCTTTCTGACTCCTTGATCTTGGACTTCTAGCCTCCAAAACTGTGAAGGCACAAATTTCTGTCAATTCACCCAGTCTGCAGTAGTTCGTTACCCAACTTTGGAAACTTAATACAAATACTTTTAGATTCAAAGAATATATAGGAGATGTCAGATTCATGAAAAATGAAAGTACCCTTGAATTTGTTATGTACTGAACCAAGTCTCTGTACCTAGTTGTAGAAACTTAATTGGCTATCCTCTAATTGATTCCTAATCTCTAAATGGTTAGTGACTTATAAATAATGCGTTTCAGCAGCATCAGACAAAGAAAGCAAGTGTCTGGATAACTAGCAATATAGAAAAGTCATAGGGACCCTAGAGCTGATGGTTTTCTGGAGTTGAGGTGATTCTTACCCACTTAGTATCATCTTTTATAACCATATTTGGGAGTCATGAGACCTTGGTTATGCTACCTGCCATGATTCCTTTTCTTTCTTTCTTTCTTTCTTTCTTTCTTTCTTTCTTTCTTTCTTTCTTTCTTTCTTTCTTTCTTTCTTTCTTTCTTTCTTTTTCTCTCTTTCTTAAGATTTTATTTATTTGAGAGAGAGAGAAATTGAGAGAGAGAGAGAGAGAGAGAGAGAGAACGAGTGGGGGGAGGGGCAGAGGGAGATGGAGAAGCAGACTCCCCCCCTGAGCAGGGAACCTGACTCAGGGTTTGATCCCAGGACCCTGGGATCATGACCTGAACTGAAGGCAGACACTTAACCAACTGAGCCAGCCAGGTGCCCCTTTATTCTTTCTTAAACCTAAATAAGCTTTATTTAGTGAAGTATTTAGTGAAGGCTATTGTGCCTTGTGAGTTTGAATGACAGTCTAAACCCAGGACCTCCTCTCTTGTTTGAGCAGAGTAGGAGCTGCAGCTGTTAACCAACTCAGACTATCCAAAGGGAAATTAATGAGGAATGAACTCACTTGCCCTGCAGAATAAAAGACAGGCTCTGATATGGTGAGCATTAGCATGAAAACTGGTGGATGGTAGAAATTTATATAAAGAACAGTGGAACCTTGAGCCCTTCTCAAACCCATAAGCCAGACAACTTACTCTTCCTTTCTTTCCTCACCTCACCCTCTCCCCAGTCTCTGACCAGAATTCTATCTTTTAAGGAAAATTAAACCAGTAAGGACAAGTCAGGAACGCCAGTTATCATGGTAGTCAACAATGAGTTAGATGATTGAAAATAAGTGAATTAAATGAATGTCTGCTTACAGAATGGTAGAAAACTTCAGTCTCTATTTCCACCTGATCTTAGAATTCATGCAGCCAGATATGATTTCTTTTACACAGTATGTTATTCTGCACAAGAACTGGTTGTAGAGAAAATTTGTGACATCCTGATATTTGGTGATCCACAAATAAAACCTACTTGCCACAGATTACCTTCCAATAAAGCCTACTAGTTGACAATTTGTTCCCATGCCAATTTCTTCCCATACTGTAACCTCTTTTCACTCATGATTAAAAAGCTATCAGAGAATATGCTCTATCAATATAAAGAAAGTAAACTAAGGAAGAGGGAGAAACCTAGAAGGAAACAGGGATTAAACACAGGAGAACAGAAAGAAGCAGTCCTATATCAAAATCTCTGCAATAGGCCAGGAGAATAACTGTATCAGACTGTAGCAGCTAAACTCTACGAAAAATATCATGGAGTGGGGTGTGGGGAAAAATTAGGACAGATATATTATATCATTCATTTGATCATGTAAAAAATAATACTAAGGATTGTGTAAGAGCTCCTAGTATGAGTTTGGAAACAGTCAGTGGCAGACATTAAAACACACACACTCACACACACACACACACACACACACACACACACACACACAACAAAGCAAATGAAAAAATGTTGCAATTATCAACTCCAGGAAAAACAAGTTTTAAGAAATGGAATTATAAATAAAAGCTTTAAGAAATGGAAGTGTAATCATACACTACTTTTCTTGGTAGTAGTTAAATTTACAGTTATGTTACTGCAAACATTGAATATAGAATTAATCAAAGTTAAAACTTAACCATAAAAGCAGAATAGAGGAGAGAAAGAAGGAGAAGTTTAAGGGAGTTCAAATAAAGTATATCATAATATACAGGAGATCATGTTTAACATTGATGCATCAGGATAAAATAGTGGGCTAGACTGTTGTCAATTTGACAGGCATTGTGGCCAAATCCTTTTAAGGTCTTCTCTAAGAAGTAGAAATCAAAAACTATATTTTCCAGGTTCCCTTTCTCCACATTCTTCATCCATTGAGTAATATTTTCATAAGATTTGAAAGAGAAGAGGGATACATCTTTATTACCAGGTGGCAATTAAAGGTAGACACTTGACTGATGTAAGATTTCAAGAAGCCTCTAACTGAACTTTTTGGGAAACACCTTCATTGGTGCTGATAACTAAGATACTTGAATGGGAATGGTCCAGAGATTTTGAGATTTGCAGTGGCTTTGATATGAGCATATATGACCCACTTATTTACATGCTTAGATAAGATCTTCTTTGGCTGTTTTCCAGGCTTTTCCTCCCCAGCTTTTCTAACAGTTACGTAAACTTCTAATTTCTTGTATTAAAACCATTGAAAGATGTCAGTTGGCTTCTGCTTACCTAACTGAATTTATACTTAAATAAGCAGTACAAAATTTGTATTTGAAATAAGGAGATCAATATGAGAAGAAACAGCTCAAAAGTTAAATCTTGGAAAATGGGTGAGGGAGTATGATTTTTTAAAAAAGATTTTATTTATTTATTTGACAGACACAGAGAGAGCACGAGCAGGGGGAGAGGCAGAGGGAGAGGGAGCAGCAGACTCCCCACTGAGTGGGGAGCCCTACATGGGGCTTAATCCCAGGACCCTGAGATCATGACCTGAGCTGGAGGCAGACGCTTAACCAACTGAGCCACTCAGAGAAGAGTAAGATTTTTAATTTCCATATTTATTAATATTATCCTAAATGCACACACACACAAATTCAGGACAGAATATTATTGTTTACACATAACAAATAAAACATGTGGCTTCCCAGTGCCCCAAGTTCTTAACACTGGGGTAGAGCAATGAAATTCAGATGTTACCCTACATATACTGGTTTGTATAATATGTGAGGAACTCAGGAAAAAAGAACCTGGATGCTCTGCTCCTTACAAAGGATGATTTTGCTCTAACCCTATGGTAAGTATATATTTATTCGACAGAGATAGAGACAGCCAGAGAGAGAGGGAACACAAGCAGGGGGAATGGGAGAGGAAGAAGCAGGCTCATAGTGGAGGAGCCTGATGTGGGGCTCGATCCCAGAACGCCAGGATCACGCCCTGAGCCGAAGGCAGACGCTTAATGACTGAGCTACCCAGACACCCCAAAAGATGTCCTGTTTTTAAAAATAAGTGAGAAGACAGGGAAAGGCAAAAACTGCTTTAGAATGAGATGAATGCATGCTAGAGTTGGCCACTTTCCCTGTTGTCCCCAAGTTAGCCATGAAAATGAGATGGGAGGGGGGGTGCCTTATCCCACCCGTTCTGAATGTACCCACTAGGCCAGTAGAATTGAGCACTCTTAACAGCCTATCCTACCAAAAAAAGGAGTTGAAACTGGAGAGTTGGAGGGCAGGGACACCAGCTCATAGAGTCCATCTTAGGACTTTAGATTTGACCTTTTAGACCAGAGGGAGCCACTGGAGATTTTAAGTGGGAGAGTGACTTCATGAGATTTATATTTTAGAAAGATCATGGAACATGCCAGATTGAAGATGCATCAGACAGTTGGAGAGGGAACTGGATGCAGCCAGTGCAGTTAGGCCACTACACACTTCACACTCCAGATGACAGCTTCATGGCGAGGGTGGACAGGAAGGGTCATGTGGTAGAGCCGGCAGAACTGGAGACTCATTTGATCTATTCTATTTTATTTTATTTTATTTTATTTTATTTTATTTTATTTTATTTTATTTTATTTATTTTATTTTATTTTATTTTTTATCTATTTTTTAAAAAGATTTTTATTTATTTATTTGGTAGAGAGATCCTGTGCACTTGAGTAGGGAGGAGGGGCAGAGGGCGAGCAGACTCCCCACTTAGCAGGGAGCCAGAGACTCAGGGTTCAATCCGAGGACCCCGGGATCATGACCTGAGCTGAAGGCAGACTCTTAACCGACTGAGCCACCCAGACGCCCCTAACTCAGTTATTTTAGACTTAAGCTGATAGACAGATTCTGCTTCAGCTTTTAGGAAATTAAAAACCACCCAGAAAGCCTCAACAAATTAAAACTGAAGCATCAGCAGTACCAAATAGGAGACAGGCCTTAGAAATTGTGAGGTTATTTGCATGCAGCTTATGTTGTAATTCCCAGGAACACATCTGATTTTTCTTTTTTTTCTGCACTCTTCAATGGTAGTATATTTTATTCCTGCT
>NW_024426552.1:18722213-18749747 GCF_017311325.1 Ursus maritimus
TGACAGCAAGAATAACTACTTTGAACATCACAAAAGCAATTGTGTGAGAAGTTCAACATGACTTTATTGTCCTACCACTATAGTCTCTGCATTTCTTTTTGCATATTTAAATGTGAAAAAGCAGATACCTTCCTGGTACTTAAAAAATGAGATTTTGGTAAGGGCAGCATGACATATTCAGGCAGAACATGCACCTTCTTTATTTCCTATTTTTCTCACTTTAAAATACTTTGGGAGAGTATTTTAGAGCCACTTGATAATTTGGGTCTTTGTAGAAAAACGATCTGGAGTAGTAATAATTATGTTAAAAAAATCAAAAATTACCAGCTTTTTTCTAGGAATACTGATAAAATCAGACCCTGTCTGGTTTCTAACATTTGCTTTCCTGCTTTCCTCACAGCTCTGCCACTCACCTGCTGCTTGCAGTTTCACGTATATTCCAGTGTCTGAAATGAGCCCTATGTAACTGAGAGTAACTTAACTGGACTCAAGACAGCCTCTAAAATTCAGTAGTGAGTCAATCACCTCATCTGGCTGCGTGATTCTGTGGGATTCCTACTGACGTGACCTCCCTTCCCCAGGGTCTCCTGGACAGCTCCTGCAGTTAAGATTCACTTCAAGCACTCCCTCCAGGAGCCACGCCTCCATCCACACTCAGACTGGTTGCCCATCACCCCCCCACTCTGTCTACCTTTCTTACAGGTTGATCATATCACGTTGCAGCAGCTTACATTTCTGAAAAGTAGGTGATTGGAGCCTTCAAAAGCAAGGAGGGGGGATCTTTCTTCATATCTCCCTTCAACAGCTACAGAGGCACAGACACTTGCAAGGACTTAGAGGGTGTTTGCAAATGGCTGAACGAGTATTGGTAGCATTCCTTGCAGATTCAGTAAATGAGGGCGGAGACCAAGTAGCCTTGAGTGTCCTCTGGACCTTGGGAAGTCCCAGCTCCACAAACTGAATTTTAGCACCCAGAGAATACTTTACTTCTTTACTTTCCCTTCATTGTAGGGATCTATATAATAGGTGAAAGCAAGGTTTAAAGACATAGACAAAATAAGAAAAAAAAAAAGAATCAAGGAAGGTAGCCTCTTCTCTTTGATAATCCAAGCTCCTTATTTTTAAGAGCTGCAATATTTCTTCTTTTCCTTCCCCTTCTCCTTCTTCTTCTTCTCCTCCTCTTCTTCTTCTTCTTTTTTTTTTTTGCATTGTCTCTTCTTTTGTATGTAACTAGATGCAGCGGAATAGCTAATGTTTTGGCAAAAGAAAAAATTGACTACTACTGAATTTTATCATCTCACTTATTGATTAAACCAGTTTATTATGAAGATTACCAAAATAATTGAGTGCTCACCTCAAATGGTTGCTGTTGTAATAATGAAAAAAAAAAAAAAACACCTAAATTGGATTGACCATAAGCATCAGTTATTAGTTAGCTAAACTTATCTAGGTAGCTTTATATACTGACTCCTAAGGCAATAAAGATGAGAAAAAATTATTTCACATCATTTCAATTTCATCATTTAAAATATTTCTTCTACTTTGTATTTTTGACATACTTCTGAATTATTTTAGAAAAAAATTCTTACTGTTGAAAAAAGTTAAAAGTTTCTTTTTATAAAAAAGATTTTTTTAATTTATTTGAGAGAGAGAGTCAGCACAAGCAGGGGAGAAGCAGAGGGAAGAACAGAGGGAGAGGGACAAGCAAACTCCTTGCTGAGTTCAGAGCCCACCAGAGGGCTCGATCCCACTACACCCAACATCATGACCTGAGCTGAAATCAAGAGTCAGATGCCTAACCAATGAAGCCACCAGGTGCCCCCAAAAGTTTAAAGTTTCTCAAAATCATTGCCATTGCTATGTGTTTTCAAATTGTACCTTTAGTTATTTGTTACCTTTTTTTTAATAATAATTTTTTATTATGTTATGTTAATCACCATACAGTACATCCTTAGTTTTTGATGTAGTGTTCCATGATTCATTGTCTGCGTATAACACCCAGTGTATTCGTTACCTTTAGATACTTATAAATTAGGTTCATAATTTTTTTCTTGTGACAACTCCTAACTTGTCCCAAATTCCAAATAATAAAGTTATTAAGATAACTTTGATCTTTATACATTAAGGTCTTAAACTATTTTTGGATTTTCTGAGAAAGCTACTAAGAAGTTCAAAACTTGGGGCGCCTGGGTGGCACAGCAGTTAAGCGTCTGCCTTCGGCTCAGGGCGTGATCCTGGCGTTATGGGATCGAGCCCCACATCAGGCTTTTCTGCTGTGAGCCTGCTTCTTCCTCTCCCACTCCCCCTGCTTGTGTTCCCTCTCTCGCTGGCTGTCTCTATCTCTGTAGAATAAATAAATAAAATCTTTAAAAAAAAAAAAGAAGTTCAAAACTTTGCCTCTTTAGGTTTTAAAATAATGGATAACGGAAATAAGTAGATTTGTTTGGCATTTTCCATATTTTTGTTTAAAGAATTTGGGATTAAAAAAAATCAACAAATTTCAAAGGAAGTTTACTTTTTCTAGATTAGTTTTATAGGTAAAATGCGTTAATATAAATATATTTCAGTGATTGCACATTTTTCAGGCTAAAAATGTACTCTAAAGACACAGATTGGTACAATATAAATTTTTTCTAGGTTTCAATGATTTTTTTAAAAGATTTTATTTATTTATTTGAGAGAGAGAGAGTGCACGAACCGTGGGGAGGGGCAGAAGGAGAGGGAGAGGCAGATTCCCCACTGAGCAGGGAGCCCCACATGGGTACTCGATCTCAGGACACTGAGATCATGACCAGAGCTGAGAGTAGACAGAAACTGACTGAGCCAGGGGTAGGCATCCCTAGGTTTCAGTGATCTTATTAACCAAGAATACTCATACTATACTTTAGGGTACAAAGGCTCTGAGGATTTTTTCAATGTTCTTACTATTTGCAACATATTCTTACTCCCAGAGTAATTATTGAGTATATTTTCCTGGATTGATTTTATGTTATGTCTCAAAAGAAGATCCTATTCTCTCCCATTCTCACAATGTTTGCTAACATACTGTATGGAACAGGCTCTTCAATATTATCTTCATAGCAGGTATAAACTTGCTGTTATCTTAAAACAATATTCTTAGGGGTGCCTGGCTGGCTCAGTCTGTAGAGCATGAAACTCTTGATCTTGGGGTCATGGAGTTTGAGCCTCACGTTGGTTATAGAGTTTACTTAAAGAAGTTAGAACAACATTCTGCAGAAACTTTAAATGCATAGTCAAGAGTGACTGTTGTCAATGTCCTAGGTTTCTGCAATGCCATGCTGACAAAATTGTAAAGGTGTGAAAGGGACTGAGTCAAACCCTTGAAGCTTCTTTGAGCACCTCCAAATGAATTTTAAACAATTGCTCAGGCAATGGACTTATGAGTATATTTTGTTTATTACGTATTTGTAGCCAAGGTGAATAGAAGGCTCAGCTCTTATAGAGATGAGAAAAAAAAAGTTGCTTGACTTTTTAAAAATTTGTTTGACTTTTTATTTCCTCTCTTAAGGAATCAATGCTCTTTTTCTGAGGATAGCAGCATTCACTTCACCAAAACTGTTATTAAGTCATTATATTTAATTCAGAAACTCCAATGCCCATGTCACTGTCAGTCTTCAGATAAGTTAGAAAGGATAAATGAAATTTTCAAACTTGAGCCAACTTTCAGAAACTTTTGAACTCTGTGAATATCATCCCCAACCCCAGAGGCTTCCTTAATACAGACTAATATAGTGAGATATTTTAAAGGCCTCATGTGATCATATTACTAAAAGATATCAGAAACTTTTTCTGTGAATATCTTGTGAAATAATTTCTTCACAACTTACAAACTGGAAAAGACATTCAAGAATGTCTGCCCCTGAACCTGGAGTGGCCTTTAGGGTGTTGATTCTTGGATTCATATCCCTCAATTAAATAGACATAAGTCATCTTCAAATTCCTGAGACTGTGTCAGTAAGAGAACGCAAACTGAGGGTTTGGAGAGAAGTTTCCAGAAGCATCTGACTGCAGAAAAGAGACAGCTTCTACGTGATCCTGTCTAAACAAGCCGCTGACTGAGAGCCGGAAGTGGACGGCTGCTGCCCAAGTTCTGTAGAACAAGATAAACAAAGCTATGGATTATTATGCTTAATCTCTGCTTCTGTGTCCCTTTATCTTCTTAGATATATTCCTTTCCATTTGCTTGTTTAAGATTAGTGATTTTTTTATAGATACATAATATCTCTTGACAGTGATAAAGTCCCTATTCCTTTTTTTTTTTTTTTGCAGATAGAACATTTTTTGAATTATCATTAACATAACAACATTATATTAGTTTCAGGGGTACAACATACTGATTCAATATTTTTATACATTACAAAATAATCACCTCAATAGGTCTAGTTACCATCTGTCATTACAAAAAAATATTCAAATATTATTGACTATATTCCCTATGCTGTATGTTACATACTAGTGACTTACATATTTATTTGTTGGAAGTTTGTACCTCTTTTTTTTTTTTAAAGATTTTATTTATTTATTTAACAGAGATAGAGACAGCCAGCGAGAGAGGGAACACAAGCACGGGGAGTGGGAGAGGAAGAAGCAGGCTCATAGCAGAGGAGCCTGATGTGGGGCTCGAACCCAGAACACCAGGACCACGCCCTGAGCCGAAGGCTGACGCTTAACCGCTGTGCCACCCAGGCACCCCGGAAGTTTATACCTCTTGATCCCCTTACCTATTTCACCTGTCCTTCTACTCCCTTCCCCTCTACCAACCACCAGTTTGCTCTTTGTATCTAAGAGTTTGTTTCTGGGTTGTTTGTTTGTTTTTAAATCCTACGTGTTAGTGAAATCATGTTATTTGTCCTTCTCTGACTTAATTCACTTAATACTCACGGGGTCCCTCCATGTTGTTGCAAATGACAAGATTTTTTTTTCTTTTTTATGCGTGTTTAAGATTTGTGACTTCTTTGCAGACACATAATAACTCTTGACAATGACAAGGTCCTTATTCTTAATATTGCCTTTTCCATCCCCAGTCACTCCTTGATATAAATCTTAATACTCGACAGTATTTGCTCATACTTTGGCTAAAATATGTCATGAAACAGACGATTGGGTTTATATTCGTTCATTTGGGTGCTTGTTTTTCTCATGTACCAGTTTCTTGTAACCAATCTGCAGGTTTTCTAAGTGACTTTTTCAGATGGCTAACACAGCAGGCCAGAGAGCCAGAAATCATGACCTACCTAGGGTGGGAGTTCTGTTTCTACACTGAAACAATCCATGTGGACAATTTCTATTTGCCAGATTTTTAACCAAACTTTTACAAATTTGATTTTGGCAAAGAATTAAAGAACTGATGGTGTATATTCCAAAATTGTTTTTACAGGGTTTATAAAAAAAGATGCCCCATTTATGCTCAATCTCAAACTCTTTTCCTTTGGATGTCTCCGGTGATGCTGGAACCATGAAATTTATCTCCTGGTTTGCACCATTCTTGATGAGTGATTCCTAAACATTACAAAGTTATTCAACATTCCAAGTCACAGTTTTGGCTGAAAATGGATCAGGGCATAATAAGAAGCATTATTTCATTTTTTGGTATTTGACTACTAACGTCTTTTAAACCTCAAACCTCCTTCTTGCCCTTCTGCTTCACACCTGGGCAAACTGGTAAGAAATTCTGGGTACTCACTCCTTTCGTGCTGGAGGGAGACCCAGACCATGAAAGTTTCTGCCCCTGTTCAGGAAACTCACTTTAACTCCATTTTTATTTTCATGTCTTTCGGCACTTTCTTTATTATTAAAAAAAAAACAACCCACACTTTATTTTACTGTGATAAGAAACTTAACATGAGTTCTACCTTCTTAATACATTGTTTTAAGTGTACGATGCAATTATTGCTGACTGTAGGTACAACATTGGATGGTAGATCTTTAAACCTTATCCATCTTACATGACTGGAACTTGATGCTCATTGATTAGTAACTCCCTATGTTTCCCTCTCCTGAGCCCCTGGCAACCATTACTTCATTCTTTGACTTTATGATTTTAACTGTTTTAAATATCCCATATATGTGGAATCAAGCAGCATTTGTCTTTCTGTGACTGACTTATTTCACTGAGCGTATTGTCTTCCAGGTCTATCCATGGTGTTGCATATTGCATAATTTTTTTTTAAGTTCGTACAAGTCTTCCATTATAGGTATATACCACATTTTCTTTATCCATTCATCTGTTGATAGACACTTAGTGTTTCCACATCTTGAGTATGATAAATAATGTTGCAGTGAACACGGAATGCTAATATCTCTTTGAGATCTGATTTCAATTCTTTTGGATATCTGCCCAGAAATGGGATTGCTGGATCATATGACAGGTCTATTTTTACTTTTTTGAGGAATCTCCATATTGTTTTCATTTTGCATTCCCATCACAATGTGGAAGGATTGCAATTTCCCCACATCCTTACCAATACTTGATATCTTACCAATACTTTTATAATTTTTGATAATAATCATCCTGACAGGTATAAGGTGATATCTCACAGTGGTTTTGATTTGCATTTCCCTGATGGCTAGTGACATTGAACATTTTTTCATACACCTGTTGACCATTGGTATGTCTTCTTTGGAAAAATGTCTAATCAAGTCAGCCCTACTTTTTAATCACAATAAAAAATCTGAGCCAATCTTCTTTCCTGGCTCTTTCAAGCCATTTAGGACTTGTTTAAGAGGTTTACTCTGCTCTCCCCAGAGACCTCAAGTCAAGTCATAAACCTTTTTAATCCTCTTGATATATGTATTGTGCCATCAGTTTCAATACCTAAATCAAACTTTGGGTGGGATCCACTGTGTACTTACAGAATGACCACCAACGATGGCATTAATATATTCTCTAGTGATACCTGGGTGCCTTAGTTAGTTAAGCATCTGCCTTAGGCTTAGGTTGTGATCTCCAGGTCCTGGGATCAAGCCCCACGTTGGGCTCCCTACTCAGAGGCGAGTCTGCTTCTCCCACTTCCTCTGCCCCTCCCCCAACTTGTGTGCTCTCTCTCTCTCTCTCAAATAAATAAACAAATAAAATCTTTGAGTGTATATATATATATATATGTATATATATATATATATATATATATATATATATATATATATATATATATATATATATATATATATATATATATATATATATATATATATATATATATATATATATATATATATATATATATATATATATATATATATATATATATATATATATATATATATATATATATATATATATATATATATATATATATATATATATATATATATATATATATATATATATATATATATATATATATATATATATATATATATATATATATATATATATATATATATATATATATATATATATATATATATATATATATATATATATATATATATATATATATATATATATATATATATATATATATATATATATATATATATATATATATATATATATATATATATATATATATATATATATATATATATATATATATATATATATATATATATATATATATATATATATATATATATATATATATATATATATATATATATATATATATATATATATATATATATATATATATATATATATATATATATATATATATATATATATATATATATATATATATATATATATATATATATATATATATATATATATATATATATATATATATATATATATATATATATATATATATATATATATATATATATATATATATATATATATATATATATATATATATATATATATATATATATATATATATATATATATATATATATATATATATATATATATATATATATATATATATATATATATATATATATATATATATATATATATATATATATATATATATATATATATATATATATATATATATATATATATATATATATATATATATATATATATATATATATATATATATATATATATATATATATATATATATATATATATATATATATATATATATATATATATATATATATATATATATATATATATATATATATATATATATATATATATATATATATATATATATATATATATATATATATATATATATATATATATATATATATATATATATATATATATATATATATATATATATATATATATATATATATATATATATATATATATATATATATATATATATATATATATATATATATATATATATATATATATATATATATATATATATATATATATATATATATATATATATATATATATATATATATATATATATATATATATATATATATATATATATATATATATATATATATATATATATATATATATATATATATATATATATATATATATATATATATATATATATATATATATATATATATATATATATATATATATATATATATATATATATATATATATATATATATATATATATATATATATATATATATATATATATATATATATATATATATATATATATATATATATATATATATATATATATGTATATTCTCTAGTTTCACCTGGAAAATGACCAAATGTAGGTACTAAGACAGTTTGTGGCAACAAAACTTAGTTATTTGCTCAGGAAATTCTTAGAGAGATAAGACTATAAACCAGTGAAAAAATTGTTTACTTCAGGAAATCTGCAAACCAATTTACCTGAGTTTGCTCATCTTGGCAAATAGTTATCTAATCGGGACAATAGTCTGCTCACTTGGACAAACAGTTTGCTTGTCAGGACAATAGCTCACCAAAATTGGTTTTAAGACTTTGGCCTTGGTATGTTCACCAATCTTAAGGCAGTACGTCCTGAACTCGGACATGAACTCTCAATCATTTTTTCTTGCCTTGTAAGTCCTATATTAAGGTCCTGGAGTCCAGGAAGTAAAACTTATAAATACCTTTTCTTTTCCTTTTCTTCCTCTTTGATACAATTAAGAGTTTATAAAGGTGGTGTTTTCCATGTCTGTTAATAAGTTTAATAAACTGAGCTTCCATCAATAGTTTGTGTGTTTTTTTTTTTTTTTGAGGGGATGTTATCATTGTGGTGAGTCTAGAATTAACATATATTACACCTTCCTTAAACCCTTAATTTTTTTCTAATTGCTCTTAACATGGCTTAACAAATATATTAGTCACTGTTGATTGTTCAAATTGCAGCCATCCTCAGTATTGACCCAAATATTCCAAGGATAGTTTTTCTGTTCTGATATATATTTGACTCTCAGTCCATAATCAAGCTAAATTTCACATATATGCAGGAACATGAACCCTTAAGATCAAGAGACTGTGTGTCTTCTATCTGTGGCACCATGATTTACACAGTAAGTACCCCATGAAATGTGTATTATGTTAATGAACTTCCACTGAATATGCTATTGAGAAAATTCTTGACTTTATCTCCCAACATATGGTGCTTCATATCTTGTTAGTTGTATTTACGTAGTTAATTCTTTAAACCAGAGGGCAGAACCAATTTGTGTAAATTATGTATAGAGCCCAGAACCAAATCTAATATTCCAAACAGAGCACAACAAAGAGCTTTCATTCTCATGTTGCAGATACTCTATTTTTACTATAAAGCCCACGGGATTGCATTGGCATTTGATAGGCATGTTGTATTTCCTATGAAATATAGAATTAAGTAAATCCTTAATGTCTATTTTTTTCACCACCAACAGGGCTAAGTTATGTCTTATAGTATTTCTACATCTATTGTTGTTTCTTTGAACCAGGGTTTAATTATTTTATTTCATTATTAGATTACTCCAGCCTCTCAAAATCTTGTCAAATTTTGATGCTGTCTTATACTGTATTAATTATGATTCTTAGTTTTGTGCTAATCACAGATTTAATATTCTACTCTCTAAATCTTATCTTGATTATTGATGAACTTCAGAACCAAACAGATCCAAGGAGAGAATTTTTTTCATGGAGGGGAAGACCTATAATCATACTAGTATCATGTCGTGATGTGTGTTTAGACTGGATACATGAGAGATATCTGTGTAATTTGGAAAGTTCTGTCAGACGCTTTCCCATTCTTGGATCAGAGTCTACAGATATTCAATATCTTTGAAATGAAACTCTAAAACCTCTGGTTTCTGTATAACTCTAAGACCCCATTCATGATAGAATATTGATTCATTCTTCACATCTTATTTTAGATGAGATGTTTCTGGGAATCTTTCTGATTACATCTTCCAAGAATTATTAGGCGTCTCATCTATGCGTTCCTACAGGACTCTACTGCACTATGACTATGACAGAAGATTCATACTTTATTATAATTGTTTGTGTACATGTTTATATTTCATACTAGAGTGTGAAAGCTATGGAGGGGGGACTAAAGTTTGTTCATTAATTGTATCTGCTGCTGTTAGATTTTTGGCTGATATATATTCAATAAATATAAAATATCATTTCAAATATACTCATATTATTTTTTAATGAATGAAACATTTACTTATTTTTTATGATTTCCCTAAAGAACCTTAATTCCACTGGATATCAGACAAATTTAAGTTTTAGTTGAGAAAAAAAAAAGCCTTTTTTTTCCCCACTATATATTCCATGTTCGATTTGGTCTCAGGACTGGTATTAAAGTATTTTATGGTGAAGATCAGTTTTCCTAAGTCCTTCTTCCTTTTCATCTACTCCTCACCATCTATTTCCACCTTCCAAAGTGGTGAATAGTTATATGAAGGAGTGTACTGAGTCATATATGGCATGAACAAAAGTATTCTTCTAAGCCATGGAGTCTTCTGGATCCCATTGGCTCAGTGGAGTGGATGGTTTCTCTGTAATAAAGGATTTGTCTGGCCTTTGTCCCCAGTTCTGGGAAGTAGCTTCAAAAGCCTTGGAAATTCTCCAAGTACTTATAGTGGAGCCTCGTGGTTTATGCTAATGAAATGACTCACGGTAGGACTCCAGATAGTTAGCGCTATTGAGAGAAGTTTCTGGTTAGGGACTGACCAACCAGAAAGACCAACCATATGGTTAGGGGAATCCAGCTTTGAGCCATGTGGTATCAGCTCAACTTCTAGAGAGGGCAAGAAGGGATTAGAGATTGAGTTTAATCATATAGCCAATGAGTCAATCAATCATGCCTACATAATGAAACCCCAATAAAAACTCTGAAGACCTAAACTCAGAAAATCATCCCTGGGTGACAATATGCTATGTGCTTTGTTACACACTGATGTGTGGAAAGGGAGACATATCCTGACTCTACCAGGAGAGGACACTAGAAGCTTTGAGTTTATGATCCTCTGAGACCTGCTCTATGTGCCTTTTCTTTGGCTGACTCTGATTTGAATCTTCTCTGCTGTAATAACTGTACTGCGTGTGGCACCTTCCTGAGTCCTGTGAGTCAATTGTAGCAATTATCAAACCTGAGGAGGTAGTGAGAATCTTCAGATTTGTAGCCAGTCTGTCAGAAGTAAGGGTGGCCCTGGAAACTCTCAGGCTTATGCCTGGTGTCTGAATGAAGAGTAGTCTTGTGAAGGACTGCACCCTTAACCTTTGAAGTTTGGCCTAATTCTAGGTAGCTGGTCCTGAAGATCTTGTACTGATATTTTCTGTGTTGCTAAATTCTGAGCAGTTCTCGTAATAATCCTACCTCTCTGCAGACTTACCATCTTTTGCAGAATGCCTGTGGTCCTTATCCAGAGGATTCAGTTCATCTGAGTCCCCTGAGGTTGATACATCCATCTGCCATAGCTTCCGGCATGCCATTATCCTCTATCTTATTGAAAGTGGCTTCTTGCACTAGAGGCTAGTACTACCTCCGAAATTTCCAGAGTGGATTTTGTGATGTGCCACTAAGACCTCCCTTCAGGACTGGAAGACTGAGTCCCTCAGATTCTCGGAATGTTGCTACCTAACTATTCTCAGGTGACAGTTCTCTCTGGAAAATGCCCCATGCTTGAATCAGCTGCTTTGACTAAGGTCACACCCCCTTTCTAGAGATAAGCTGCATGTGATGATGATAGCTGCAAGAATATAAAACCTATACCTTACCACAACATACATAATGCTGAAGAGCCATCATAGTTCCAGAGTTCCTTGTGGGTTCTGCTTAGGGCTTTGTTTGGAGGACATCCCGTTCACCCTGTCTTGCTGGCCAATCGTGCCTCTTGCATTTCTTTTTGAGGTTGTCATGTACTCTGTGATAAAGTCCTTGCATGTTAATCTTCTTTGAGTGTGCGTCTCAGGACTCCAACCTGCAATCATTGTTGCCAGCACTGTTCAGAGAAATAAGAGATAGAATTTAGGAGCTTCATCCTCTGCTAGCTCACATATAGGTACTGTCATTACTATCAGATGAGCATGGATGACTCTGGCACAAGTGAGTCAAACTGCCGTCAAAACTTTCTCTCACAGTAAAATGGTGGTGGAAGATGGGGGGTATCAGTGGAAAGGAATCAGTGGAAAGCTAGAGCAATGTATTACAACTTTGAGAGATGTGGGGTAAGTAACAACTGCCATAAAGGACAGTGGAATCAAGTGACTGTTGCTAAGTGATACTTTAAGAAAAGATAACCAAAAAGTAACAGTGATTAGATAACAACTAAAAATTAAATGTGAAAGCTAGGGGGCTTCCCTGGGTAGTATAGCGGGCTCTAATTAAAGCCAGAGAGCAAAGAAAACTGAAGAACAGGCCAAGGACTTTGTGAATAAAGTACCAAAACTTCAAAGAAAGTTCAACAGTGAACCAAGAGAGCTCTATGTAAAGGCAAGGCTCTGACTGAGCAATAAAAGGGCTCGGATGCTGGAGACATCTGGGCTAAGACATTAAACAATCTTACATACCAGATCCACCCCCAACCATCTGTCCACGCAGAAGCAGCCCACTCCTGGGGCACCTGGGAGTCTCAGTCGGTTGACTCTGGCGCAGATCACATCTCCAGGTTGTAAGACTGAACCTGCTTCAGGCTCTGTGCTCAGTGGGGAGTCTGCCTGGGATTCTCTCTTTCCTGCTGCTCCCCCCACCTGCTTGTTCGCTCTCTCTAAAGTAAATAAATAAATCTAAAAAGAAAAAAAAAAGCAGTAGTCCACTCCTCCCTATTAAAGGCTATCATACTCCCTCCCCAGTAGAGTCTTTTCACTGTAGGAACAGGTGTGTCTCGTCCTCAAGATCTACCCTCATCTCCTTCCCTGGTTACTGGGCTGTTAGGATTAAATCCCAATTTAATTTGGCTGTAGGAAGTGTTTGTTGGATAAGAGATTAAAGCGATTGTTATTCAAGGACCTGCTGGAAATAGTTTCTCTTTTCCCGGGGAGAGAAATAAAGCGCATCCTTCAAAGAAGTTTATGAGAGAAAATGGAAGTACATGGCACGACAATGTCATCCATAAAATATATTTTTAAATGGATGAATGAATGAATCAGCTCATATCATCTCCTCTATGAATATTCCATGTCCTATCAGGGCAGAAGTGCTTCCTCTTGTGCACACTGATCACCTCTAACCGATATTTCTATTGTAGGAGTTATTCCATTGCTGTTATTCTTCAGAGACCTGTGTGTTCTACTACTGGGGGAAAGTTTGGAGAATAGTGAGTAAACTTGATTCATCTTCGAATGTAGAGTAGATAACTAATACAGCGTCTGCTTTTGAGATGAAACTTTGAAACCTACATGGTTGTTTGTTAAGACCATTTGGACCGAGGAAACATTGACTCATCTTTTAGGTCTTCTCTTAAACTCACTTTCCTTAATATGCTTTATAGTTTTCAAATTAATGAGTGAATAGGTGAATAAAGACAATTTTTTAAATTCAGTTGAGATGATTAAAACCTTCTCTTTCAACGATATCTGGCTAGCTAAATGGCTTTGATAGAACAGACATCTGGATATGTTTGAGTTTGAGTTGGCATGATTATACTAAAATGATAATACTAAGTGAAATTTTCTTTCCTCTACATCAGACAGATAATGTTTTGGGGGAGCCAGTTCTTTGTTGCCCAGCCAAAAATACATGAGCTTTGAGAAAACAGGTAATCCTAACCAATTCCATTTTGTTTACCCCTAGCCATAATGATAGAATGTTGTCAAAATCCAGCTCTAGAAACCAGGGTCATTACCTCCTACAAACACATCGGCTCAAGCTGCCAATTTGACACGTAAGGTAAGCTCTCAAAAGATAGCTGGTTGCAGTTCATCTATGTAAGTTGAAGCCAACTAGCTTAAAGCTACTTAAAGACATTTTATTGGCATCCAAGTCAGGAAACGCAGCAATACGGCCATGCTCCTATTGCCTAGAATAGTGGTGAAGCTTCATAATTCTCAGCTCCAAGTGACAGATGCAAATTCTTGGAAATTGTGCTAAAAGGGAATTAATAAACTGGCTACATGATGAAGAGAACACCAAGTGCCACGGTGGGACATTCATGAGAAATATGGATTCAGCTGGTGCTGTTTAGAGATCAGGAAAATGTATCTTTGTGTTACGTCCAATCTATGATGTTCCAAAGAGAACATGTGGCATCCAGTAATCCACTATCAAAGCTGATCGGCCCACTCTCAAAATGACTGATAGAACAGAAAGAGGGATTAGAGTCTCCGATTTATTTCATTCTTCCCAATGTTATATTTGGGGGATTAAGGATGACTGATGCTGACACACGGAAACCGCCAGTTTAGGCCAAGTAATTCTTGAGAGAGAGAAATGGCAGATACATCCAGCTGTGCACCTGGACACTGGGAAAATACTGATGAAACTTCGCTTTGCTATCTTTCTGAGAGATCTATATATCTGAATCATGCAGGAAAGAGGAGAGTTATGTGAAGTCTGTAATAAAAGGCACATTTGGAATGTCAAATTGGAATTTTCATAAGTATACTTCCTACATGGCGATGAAATTGAAGTAATTAGAAACATACACACAGTGTGGTTTATCGGAGGGTGTCTACAAATTTCCTTGCAAAAGGAATGATGCTTTAAAATGTCCACTCTGTTAGTGTGCTGCCAGAGACACACTCACTACCGTGGGTGTGTCAACACAAAGGGCAGCCCGAACCTAGCTTCACAACAGATAACATTGAGCAGTGCCCCATCTGTGGTGTCCTCAGACTCTAGCAAAGTGTCTGGAAAATATAAGTGTTGCTTCATAAATGTTTGGTGAATTAAATTATACATGTGAGGAAGGTCAAGCAGATTACAGATTGCAAATTGCCCCAAAAAGAAACAAAATAAAACCAAGTGTTGAAGTGTGGAAGTCATTGTAATATATTTGACAATACTTGAAGAAGCCAATTTGTATATTAAATGTACTTACTTAGAAATAAAACTGAATGTAGTTACTTTTATCTAAATAATACCTTCCAAAATCAGGTTTTTTAAAAAAACAAAGGGCCACTCTTTTGCCCCATGATGGGGTTTGACTGATTAGAAATAGACTCATTTGATGTGTCTTCAATTCCATATTGATAAATTTCCTGAATAAGCCATCATGATACGACTTAAGAATTCCACTTAACATTACATTGTCTGTTAAATTGATACATTGGCTGGATGATTTAATACCAGGAGAAAAATGATCTCCTTTGAAGAATAGGTATATTGTTTTTTGTCAGATCATGACAGTTAGATAATTTATCATGTTTCCATTTTTATCTTGCCAGGATGCCCAGAACTAAATGCTCAATTAATATAACTACTTAGGCATATGTTGATATATTTTGACATATTTTTATTTTCTCTTTATATTCTAATATTAGTAAAACCAAGTAAACCCATGCATGTATAATAGGTTTGTAGGTAGTCACTCGACTACAGATCAGATATTTGTCATTATAAAGATGTTAACTCAAACAACCTGAAAAAAATCTGTTGATTAAGGCAAACAAGACCCGAGGGGACTGAAACTGAATGAGATGGAAGGAATGACCTTAAAACTAGACACCAAACTCTGCTGGTCATTGCGATACATCACATCTTAAATATTTATTAAAGTCACCAGAATACTGGTCTCTTTTTACCTTCAGTTTCAAAAGGAAGAATTAAATAAACACTTGTTCTTTTAAAGAAAATTTTATACCCTAGTAAGGATAATTAATATTAGCCCCCCCCCCCCAATTTATGAAGAAACAGAACAAAAATACCATCTGGAATTATATTTTTCCTTTAATTCATTTCTATAATAATATGTAAATACTCAAATTATTTGTATGAGTTTGCTTTTATAGCATATATAGTAAATATTTGGTAACTATAGCATATGATATATAGTATATATAAATGTATACTTACCTAAATATATACTTATATGGTATATGAAACAGGAAAAATATCGGATATTACTTTGTTTTTGAAGAATCAACAAAACATTTGTTAGTCTAAGAATCTGTGATGATATTTTCTCAGATTTCTAAAATTGAAAATTTCCTGAGTGGCATTTGCAGAATTATTTTTCAATAGTAAAATCTCAAACTGCACAAAAAGATAATAAATGTCTTCTTTAAATAAGAAATTAGAGTAAACCACCATTATTGTTATGTTGAAGATTAGTATTAAAAAAAAGTTGACCAGAGTCTAAAGTTAAGCTTTTATAACAGAAAGCATTGTATTTTATTTTATTTTACATTTTTAACAGAAAGTATTTTAGATAAACTTGTATCATTTGCTTCTTTGGATAAGCTAATATGCTATGGAGTCTTGTGCTAACCAGTTTATAAAAGTGGTTATTCTGGCATGTTAGGTAAAAGGTTAAAAATTGAGATCTGTAATAGACATAGAGTACTAAAGAGGTAAAGAACATTGAGTGACATTTTTGCTGAGTGGCAGGTGTATTTTGTGCTACTCTATCACCATCAAGAATTGTGGGAAATCCAAACCCCTGAGAGTCTTTTATTGAGATCTTAGGACAATATGTGGAACAATAAAACATAGCCTTGGAGCTTTTAGATTTGAAGTAGGTGTCATTTTACAAGGGATTGCTATGTTCAGATGCTGGCTTTCACCTCACTGGAAATCAAATAATGCCTCCAGTACGAAGCTGTCCATGACCATTCAGAGAAGAAATAATAGCACACGTTTTATATCACACTAGTGCTATGGATTCCATGACTTAGTAAAGATAGTTCTGAATTATTTTGTTCCCATTTATGAAATATTTTAAAAGTGGAACTTCTTTTTAAAATAAGATACCCATATCCTTTCTTATGACTTTAACTCATTCTGGAAACCCTATACCTAAATGAAAAAAAAAAAAGTTTAACCTTAATTTTAAAAAGATACATACCATCCTAACTCAAAATTCCCAAGCAGCTTTCAGACAGAAACATATGTCAAGTGAATACTAAAAGTAAGTTTATATAAGTTATAAATAATTTGAAGTTAACTACAGTTTGTACATAAATGAAATGTGGTAGAGTTTCATATATTCTTTTCTTTTTGTTCTTTTCCATACTATGTTCTTTGAAAAATTTTCAATTCTTAGGAGCTAAAATACATTTAAAATAGACCTTTACCACAAGACAATGCGTCTAGGACAAAGTAAAGGCTAAACACTGAATGCTGCAAAATCATGGAAAAACCAAACATACATAATTGACCAAAGTCATAGCATTCAGTATCCCTTCATCTCCCCCATTTTACATAAGGACACAAAACAGAAAGGATTTTGGACTCATCCAAACAAGATGTATAATTCAAGTTTGTTTTATAAAACATCTGTCAATGAAAACATTTGTGTTGAGTAAACTGGCATGTGTACTTTTTCCTAGAATCATAATGTCAAAATATTACTCGTATATAGTATTTTTTGGTAACATTTTGAATGAAACTTATTAAACAAATAAAAAAGAAGACATCATCAAAACAATGCAAAAGTTGTTCAGAAGCTGATGTGGCTAAAAATCTGACTATTGCAGACTCACGTCACATAAAATATGTTCAGTCATAAATATTAAGTTAGATAATAAGCTTAATTTATACAACTTCTGAATTTTTGATAGCTCTTAATTTTAGAATTGCTATCCAATTAAACTGACACTTTACATTCATTTGTTTATATTAATTTCACCCAAAATTAGTTTTTCAATAGCATCTTGATGCTCGGAATGTCTTTAGAGGCCTTGGAATACTGTTTCCCCTAAATAGGGTATTTTACGTTAAAATACAAGATACATAAAATTTAGTAGTCAAGGCTTAAATTGAAACTTTAACTTCATTCTTAGGCTCCCATTATCCTAAGGATAATGGAACCAGCATGGAAAGGATCTTTGGTTACCCTAGTCCTTTTTTTCCCTGAGTCATTTATATTCACTCATGAAATGATAATTTTTGTTATTTAACTTGGCCTGAACAGAATTCAAATTGACATTGCTTATACTGCTCTCCTATTTTTCCTTGACGTTCATCAGCTGCCCAGGAAGCCTGAAGGGGGAAAGACTTTTCTCTCTTTTGTTGTTTTCTTTGTTGTCTCCCCATTCCTTTAATCTGCCATAAATGGAGGAAAAGGTGAGGGTTATATTGATACTCTTTCTGCTTTGTTTTGTTTGGGCCTAAGTGAACCAATTGGCAGGAATATGATAGAGAATATTCTTTTGGAACTTGAACTTCCAAAGGCAAATTTTCAGAATCTGGGCTTAAGTGTCTGTTGTGGGGAGGCAGGGAAGAAGAAGAGGACACAATGGTGGGCAGAAAAGGAATATGGTAGGTCCATGATCATTGCTTCTTACAATGAAAAAAGTTATGTTAGCTATCTTACCCTGTCTTGGACACAGACCAGACTCTGGATGATCAAAAAGGGCAAAAATTAGAATTTGAATCTGAGGAACAAATTTTCCCCAGGGATTGTTCCCAGGGCAAACTCTGCCTATCTTCAGAATATTTATTCCTGGCTAACACCGTGTATTGGTTTACTAGGCTTGCTGTTTTAGTCCGCTAGGGTTGCCCTCACAAAATACCGCAGATGAGGTGGCTTGAAAAACAGAAATGTATTTGATAATAATTCTGGAGGGTAAAAATCTAAGATCAAGGTGTCAAGAAGTTTGGTTTCTTCTGAGGCTTCTCTCCTTGGCTTGTAGATGGACACCTTCTGGCTATATCCTTACACGGCCTCTGCTCTGTGTGTGTCACTGGTATCTTTTTCTCTTCTTATAAGAACACCAATCACTGGAGTAGGGACCACCCCAACAAACTCATTTTAGCTTAATTACCTCTTTAAAGGTTCTGTCTCCAAATAAAGTCATATTCTGAGTTAGCACTCAACGTATGAATTTTGGGGAGACACAATTCAGTCCATAATAACATATTATATTATATTATATTATATTATATTATATTATATTATATTAATTATATTAATTATATTAATTATATTATATTATATCATATCATATCATATTATATTATTATATATCTTTAAGATAGCCTAAAAGATAAATGTAATATGATGCCCTTCCCAGGATATGAAAAATGATTCGCAAAACTAACTTAATTAATTGGGGGGCACCAAACTCCAAAGTCATTTTACTTGCACCATCATTAAAACCTTTTTTTGTGTGTGGGGACACCAAGTCAACTGGTACAAAATTAACTGGATAGTCACATGGAACAAATAAACATCAACTTTTTTCAAGCCCTAACTCATTTTATAAACAATATTTATTTCACACTGGATCATGGATCTAAGTATTAAAGCGAGAGCCATAAAATTTATAAAAGAAAATAAAGGAGAATATGTGTGACCATGGGGATAGATAAATGCTTTGTGGATAGGATACAAAAAGAACTATTCATACGGAAAAAAGTGGCAAATTAAAAAAAATTTCTTCTGAAAAACCATCATTTATTTTGTTTTTTAGGAGATGAATCAATGGCTTACGGTTTGCCCACTGGTGGAGTACATCTGGTGTTGGGTACACAAGGAAGCAGACACATATATATGAATACACTCCTATCACCACAAATTAATAATCAATAATCAATAACTATATATCATAATGGTCTAAATCTGGAAACAAACCAAATGCCTGTCAACAGGAGAATAGCTAACACACTGTGGTAAACCCTCATCTTGTAATACTCAGCAGTAGAGAAGCCACTACTGAGACAGGCAACAACATGGATGGGTCTCTCCCACTGAAAGAGGCACAAGGAAACTCTGCAGTAAAACAAATGTGCTGTGTCTTGTCAAATGCATTGAACCGAACACTTAGAATCAATGCATTTTGTTGGATAAAAATTTTAAAAAATAGAAAACACACACATATGCACAAAACTTTTTGGTAGCAGTAAGAAGGCTGAACATCTATGTGTTTGCGATTGGATATGTTGCATTAAAATTTCTAGAGAGACAGGAATAGATCTCAACTAAAGTACTTCTTATTATAAGCAATAATTACTAATTAGGTGCCCAAGAGGAGTTATACTGGAAAGGTGTTCTGAGAAGGTAATTTTATTTTATATTACTTTTTCTGATAGGAAGAAAGTTAGCACTTGAAAAAACATACAGCATCCACACAGTGTGTGCAAATATTCTCAGAATTGTCTTGGAAGTAATCTAAACACGTTTTATTATGATTTTGTTAAAGTTTCAATCTGCAAAGTATGTACACTTTTTATTCCTGTGCTATAGGTTATCCAATAAAAAGTACAACATCAATCCCTGTCATCTGTAAAAGTCTCTGATGAGTTGTGAACTTCATGCGATTTATACTTTAATCACTGTTCCTGGTAGTGAAGTGACTGACTGTATTAGAGTCCCCTTGACACATGTAGAGGTTATAAAAGAGGGAACAAAAATATAAGCTCTATTTGGACCCAATTTTTTTTCCTTCTGGGAAGCATACTCTTGATGAGAAAGGGATAAAGCCTCTTTCACAGGCCCTGTAATACTCAGAGAAGTTTCCTAGGAAGATGTCTTGGTTGCATGGTTAAAAATTTGAGCATGATGTTAGGAAGAAAATGGAAACCTGTGGTGCAGTCTTCAGACAGAATGATGGGCATATTCAATCAGGTGTTCAAACCAGGGCAAATGTGTTTTTATTTCTACTTCATACGGGCTCATTTACAATTGAGTGACTCTAGGTTGCCATTGAGAAACTTAGGTTAGAATAAATGATGGGTTGAAGAAATTATGTATCAAGCCATAGGATGGAATATCTGATAGTCTTTACATATCATGTTAATTTGTGGAAATCTAAATAATCTGGGGGAAAAAATGTAAGTGACAAAATAAACAATAGAAAAAAATTAAAAGCCTATACCAAAGTTAGTAACAGAAACAACAAAAATATTAGGCAACATCTATGTAGTGTTAATTCAGTGGCAGGTATTGTTCTAAATAACTTTACATATGCTTCAACTCATTGAATACAATATTATGAATAAATATGAACATTTTCCTCATTTTCTTTGTGAGATATTTGAGACCGACAGTGATGAATTCACTTGCCTGAGGTCGCACAGATAACAAAGCCAAATCTAGGATTCAAAACTAAGTTGTCAGGCATCGGTCTGCCTTCCATATTAGTATGATTCTATACACACACATACGCACACACAGTTACAAAAATCAGTTGGAAAAAGAAAAAGGTGACAGCCACTTGCAAGTGGAAACAAGTTCCTTTCCACCTAGAAAACAATCATGGATTTGACTATGTGTGAGCAAACAACATCCATCATCTCTGGATATTTTTTCTCTTTTTATCTACTATGGTGCTTGGATACTATTCACTTCTGTGTCCTTACAACCTGTGTCCTAGCATCATTTTCTATGCAGAAAATTCCACTGTAACATTGTGCCATAACTATAGGGATGAATAAAATAATTGATGAACTTTAGATTTTAAATCACAAAATGATCTTGAGTGATTTTTTCTAACTTTAGAATTCAGATAAAGTTATATTTCTTTGTGTAGCTACTATTACCAAAATGCCTCTTACTTACAACTGGAAACTTACTTAATGTCTCTTAACTCCTACTTTGCTAGGTAATTCAGGAACCATCTATGGTTCAATTTCCAAGTGACTTTTCCAGGTGGCCCCTGTCGTATTTCTCCAGTTGGAGTCACTAGTGGAAGATGAGAAGGCATAAGCAGCGGAGACCCAGAGTTCCTCATCTCTGGTTCTAACTCTCTTCCTCTGTTTTTGGGCAGTGTCTCTTGAGTGTCTCTCCTAATCTCTCAACTTCTAAGAAAGCAGTTCCACCTCAGTCCTAGTTCTTGTGACACAATTCTTCCTCATTCCCCAATAGCCCTAGGGATGGTAGCTGTCACCTGCAGTTTCTGGGTTACTTTACTTCCTCCTTTCACTCTTATATTATGCCCATTCTTTTAGAAATATCTAGCTTGGTTTCTCTATTTTGTAACGGGACTTTGAGCAGGACCTCTTAAACACTCATGCAATAAATTCGTACAAAAAGAGTGAATTCTAGAGAGAATAGAAAGAGAAGTAAAGACAATATTTTATTATATTACTATGTAGTATAAAAGATGCTTTATAAAATGCCTAACACTTGTTGAGTTAACTATGTACCAACCAGGTGATTTACTTTTCTAATTTTCACAGGAATTCTTAGTGGAGATGCTATGATTGTACACATTTTTCAGATGATGAAACCAAGGCAGAGATTTTGAAAAACTATTCCTAGCTAATAGAATTGTTATGGGGGCAAAGAAGGGGAGTTTCTCTGTAAAGGGGAACAGAGACTTGAGGAAAGCTTGTTGAAAAAAATGATAATAAAATTAACATTGGTAGTAAAAATAAATATTGAAGCATGGTATTCAGATGGCATTAATTTGGTAGAATGGGAAAAGTTGATGGTATAGAAATATAAAGATTACTTGAAGGGTTAATTTGAGTCGCAGGTAAGGGCTTCCATATAGTGAATATGGAGAGGGCTTTCCCGTAGAAAGGAAAGTAAGCTTTAGGCAAAGTATGCAGTACAGATACAAATACATTAATAGAATGGAGGCAAGAGCGTATGGATACGCAAGAGCGTATCCATTTATGATTGTCTCTATTTTCGTAATAAATAAAAAGCAAGGCCAATAGGTGATAATGAGGACAGGAAAAGAATGTCGGGATGACAAAAAGAGGGGAGGCATAATTTGGTCATTTAAAACTGAATGAATTAACAAAGGGCATATATGCTCATGTAGTACTAAGAGCTAGATTGAAGTTAATGGTCATGAATTTAAAGTGAGATGAGTCCACACGGTTGTATCAGTTAGTGCTCTCCAGAGAAACTAAACCAATAATATATATAAAAACAGATCTATTTCTCTATTTTGGATATCTATCTATCTATAGAAAAAGAGTTGTATTATAAGGAATTGGCTCATGTGATTATGGCGGCTGAGAAGTTTCAAGATCTGCAGTTGGTAATCTGGAGATCCAAGAGAGCCAATGGTGTAAGTTCCAGTCTGAATCTGAAAGCCTTAGAACCAGAAAAGCTGATGATAAGAGTTTTAGTCCAAGTCTGTGTCTGAAAGCAGGAAAAGACCCCTGTCTTAGCTTGAAGATTAGAGACAGAGGGAGAGAGGGAGAGAGAATTTTTCTCATACTCAACTTTTTTGTTCTATTCGGGCTTTCAATGGATTGAATGAGGTCCACCCACACAAGGGAGGGCAATCTGCTTTACTCAGTTGATCCACCCAAATGTTAATCTCATCCAGACACACCATCACAGACACACTCAGAAAAATATTTAACCAAATATCTGGGTATTCCATGGTCCAGTCAAGGTGACACAAAAAATTAAACAACACATGGTTGTATGATTATCTCCTGCCATATAAGCTATAAGATCCAGCCTTGGAAGGGACAGAAAATGTGATTTATTCTGAGCTGAGGTTTTACCAGGTGATTAAGATAGAGAGAAGAAAGGAAATCAAAGGGAGTAGAGAATAAAATGCAAGAGTGTATGAAAATAAACCATGTCTTCCAGCCTGTGTAATAAAAAGATATTTCTGGGCAGTAAAAAGGTATAGGACTAATGAGATGGTAGAATTGCTGGGATCAGAGAAAATGAGCTAGAAAGAGAGGAACTAGTCATCTGAGATTGGGACGCTTGAAATTCAAGTCAGGAAAGGAGTTCGGTAGTGGGTTTGATAAGACTGATGATGGAACATGCAGAAAAGGTGACTGAGGAAGAGAGGGGGGATGACCCAGATCTCTACCCTTAATTGTAGAGCAGGGTGAAAGGTGAGATAAGACTTGTGCACATATCAACTATTATATAAATCAGAATATGTACGAACAAAGAACTAGGTGAGATCACCTAGGAAAAAAAAAAAAAAGAAATGATTCTTGGCTGGTTAACCAAGAACGAAGTGGGATTTCGGTTCCGTTCTCCAGAATGGAGAGTATCTGTAGATACGAGAGTGGAGTAGGGAGGGCGTTCTAGTGGAAAAGATGCCGCGATATTGGCATTTGTGAGCTGACGTTGGAGGACTTTAATGCCAGGGTAAGGGGTTTTGATTGATCTTATAGGCAGAGGATTACCAGAGGTTTTGAGCAGGAACATCTTATTATCTGTCATCTAAAAAGAAAGATGAACCCCAGTGGTGGGAAGGATGAATTGGATGAGGAATGTTAGTGAAAGATTAGTCATCCTATTAATATAATTGTAGCCTAGATAGATATAATAATGTAACCAGGACACAGGGGTAAAGGGCACCTGGCTTGGGGATCCCAAACAAACCTGGTTCAGCCACTCACCAAAATCCAACGGCAGAGAGATGAGTGGTGGTAAAACAAGAAAGGGATTTATTTCAGTGAGGCCAGCACTGGGAAGACACCAGACCATTATCTTAAAGACTGTCTCCAAAATGCTAAAAATACTTCTAGGTTTATATAAGGTAAGTGGGGGACAAAAGTCATTGGGTACATGCAGGTGGATAGTAAAGGTCAGATCAGGTTGGTCATTATCTTGGGGTCAATGACTCGGGCTCTTAGTGACTCAGGGTGGTCCTTTTTGCTTGCTGGAGTAGTTTTGGTTCCCATTATGGGACGCTTTGCCCACTGGGTATTTTGCCTAAATTAAGAAATAAGCTGGAAAGAAGAACTTAATCAATTAGAAAGTACACACTGAGGTCAAAATGGAGGTAGTTGAAGTCCTCTTTCAATAAGATCCTATATCATATCATGTAAGAGGAAAGTGTATAAGTTATTAACGGTCATAGATGATCATAAAACTTTAACAGAATGGAAACTAAGTATTTTTGGGACACCTGGGTGGCTCAGTCAGTTAAGCATCTGCCTTCAGCCCAGGTTATGATCCCAGGGTCCTGGGATCGAGTCCTACATCAGGCTTCTTGCTCAGCAGGGAGCCTGTTTCTCTCTCTGCCTGCTGCTTCCTCTGCTTGTGCCCCCTCTCTCTGACAAATAAATAAATAAAATCTACAAAAAAAAAAGAAACTAAGTATTTTTTATGTTAGTTGATATTCGGGTTGCTCTCGAAGAGCAGAATTTGTCATTCCAAAATATGCCTTTGGCATAAGGTTTGTTTTAGGTTGATTATTTTTAAGACACAGCAGATCAGGAGAAGTAGAAATTAGCCTTTTGTAAGAGACACTTACATTTATAACAGAAATGTCCCTTCATAAGGATGTCTTCCTTGCTATAGCAGGTAGAGGAGGATGACTAAATCTCTAAAAACTCTTTGGCTGGCATCACGTAGTTCTCATGACGATTTGACTAATACTGATCTGGGATGGCCTTTGCAGAAATGACTAGGGCAACTTGACTGAGCTCCTTAAATTTCTCATCCTCTATCAAGCTAGTCCGGGCATTTCTCATGCTAATGGCAGAGGGACAAGAGCGAAATGGAAAGGACCAAGCGGTTTTTCCCAGTTTCTATTTGAGTCACATCTACTAACTTTTTACTGGATGACGCAAGTACCATGGCCAAGCTCGGAGTCAGAGAGTGTTGTTGAAAACCGACCTCCATGCTTTGGAGCCAAAATATAACTCGAAGACAGAGTTTGGGATAAAGAGGAACAATAGCTTTATTGCTCTGCTGGGCAAAGGGGGCTGCAGCAGGCTATGGCCTGCAAAAGCTGCACACCCCCTGGAGGAAGGCGCTGGGCGTTTTATAGGGAAATACGGGCTCTAGTCAGTTTTGACAGGAATTGTGGACATGCTGCCAGCCTTCTTCATCATATCTTATGGTGACACCGGTTTCCTGAAACAAAAGGCTAAGAAGGGCAGAGGTGAGGTCTGCAAAAGAGGAAAGAGGTAACTTTAAATCTGAGCTTTGCTGAAGCATTAGTGCAGCCATTTTGATTTTTTTCAACTTTATGCTTGTAAGCAGTTTCATGAGGGCACCTCAAAACTACAAAAAAACAAACACAAAAACAAAAATGATACAGAGAAGGGCAAAGGATTTGGTCCATTTTTGCAATATATTCAATACCAATGGAAAGAAGACATTTCGATGATACTTTGTGTGTGTGTGATAAATATTCAGAGAACGGAGATTAAAAGAGTACACTTTGTTATAAAAGGGGACTTCAGCTGCCTCCAGTAGACCTCAAGATCATGGAGCAAAGCCTCCTTTGATGGGAACAAAGACTATCCCCTCAAGCAATAAGGACCGCCTTGAGCCAGCAAGGCCCCACCCCCTACTGACTCCAAGACAGTGACAGACTTCACCTTCACTGCCTTTCTGCCTGCCCACCTGCCCAGACCTATCTTTGCCCCACACTTTCCTTATGTAAACCTGGAAGTATTTTCAGCAATTGGGAGACAGTCTCTGAGACATTAGTCCACTGTCTTCCCAGTGCTAGCCTCACTGAAATAAATTCCTTTATTTCACCATTATTTGTTTCTCTGCCTTTGGATTTTGTCAGCAGTGAGTGGGTGAACCTGGTGTGTTTGGGACCAGGTGCTCTTACACCCCTGTGCTCCAGCTACAACTTGATAGTGCAAGTAAATTAAAACAAAAAAACTACATTTCAGAATATTTACTAATTTTCTCTAGGAAAGTATCAGTGACACTATGCTGAGATTCTGATACAAACTGCAGCTATATTTTCAAAGTGGTATGTAAATGTTAAAATCTCTGTCACAGGTTTTCTATGACTAATTGCCTATTGATGGTATCCATGGATTTTCTATGCTCATTTTTCATAATTTGTATCATGAATTTTAAGACTGTACAATTTAATTTTGAAGAGACTAAACTGGATAAAATGAAAATAAGATTGAAATATGTTTTATTATCTGGCGATTAAAGGTGACAACAAAAGGAATTAACAAATCAACAATTGCTCTCTTGAAATAAATTCATGAAAGTGCATGAGTTATCAGTTTCTATCACAGATTTAAATAAAGATAAAGCATCTCTGAGAATAAAGTGCTCCTTTTGTACAAATAGGTGGAACAAAAATTCATTTTGGATTTTTCCAAATTCAAATGAAAACATTTATTAATGTAGTTGGCATTGCTTAGTGTACCCCATGGTTTTTTAATTGTTCTTTAATTTTCT